>NW_027141164.1:1186440-1486440 GCF_036365525.1 Heterodontus francisci | reverse complement strand
AGAGTTTGTTCCCCTGATTGTCAGTACACACGGGACATGTTACCAGGTGAACAGTATAAGTGAGGAGAGTGTCTTCCCCTGATGGTTTAATATACACGGGACATGTTACCAGGTGAACAGTATAAGTGAGGAGAGTGTGTTCCCCTGATTGTTCAATGCACACGGGACATGTTTGCAGGTGAACAGTATAAGTGAGGAGAGTGTGTTCCCCTGATGGCTTAATATACACGGGACATGTTACCAGGTGAACAGTATAAGTGAGGAGAGTGTGTTCCCCTGATTGTTTAAGAGTCACAGGACATGTTACCAGGTGAACAGTATAAGTGAGGAGAGTGTCTTCCCCTGATGGTTTAATGTACACGGGAAATGTTACCAGGTGAACTGTATAAGTGAGGAGAGTGTGTTCCCCTGATTGTTTAATACACACGGGACGTGTTACCAGATGAACAGTATAAGTGAAGAGAGAGTGTTCCCCTGATTGTTTAATACAAACAGGACATGTTTGCAGGTGAACAGTATAAGTGAGGAGAGTGTGTTCCCTGGATGGTTTAATACACACGGGACATGTTACCAGGTGAACAGTATAAGTGAGGTGAGTGTGTTCCCCTGCTGGCTTAATATACACGGGACATGTTACCAGGTGAACAGTATAAGTGAGGAGAGTGTGTTCCCTGGATGGTTTAATACGCATGGGGCATCTTACCAGGTGAACAGTATAAGTGAGGAGAATGTGTTCCCCTGATTGTTTAATACACACGGGACATGTCACCAGGTGAACAGTATAAGTGAGGAGAGTGTGTTCCCCTGATGGTTTAATATACACAGGACATGTCACCATGTGAACTGTAATAGTGAGGAGAGTATGGTCCCCTGATTGTTTAATACGCATGGGGCATCTTACCAGGTGAACAGTATAAGTGAGGAGAATGTGTTCCCCTGATTGTTTAATACACACGGGACATGTTACCAGGTGAACAGTATAAGTGAGGAGAGTGTCTTCCCCTGATGTTTTAATGTACACGGGAAATGTTACCAGGTGAACTGTATAAGTGAGGAGAGTGTGTTCCCCTGATGGTTTAATATACACGGGACATGTTACCAGGTGAACAGTATAAGTGAGGAGAGTGTGTTCCCCTGATTGTTCAATGCACACGGGACATGTTTGCAGGTGAACAGTATAAGTGAGGAGAGTGTGTTCCCCTGATGGCTTAATATACACGGGACATGTTACCAGGTGAACAGTATAAGTGAGGAGAGTGTGTTCCCCTGATTGTTTAAGAGTCACAGGACATGTTACCAGGTGAACAGTATAAGTGAGGAGAGTGTCTTCCCCTGATGGTTTAATGTACACGGGAAATGTTACCACGTGAACTGTATAAGTGAGGAGAGTGAGTTCCCCTGATTGTTTAATACACACGGGACGTGTTACCAGATGAACAGTATTAGTGAGGAGAGTGTGTTCCCCTGATTGTTTAATACAAACAGGACATGTTACCAGGTGAACAGTATAAGTGAGGAGAGTGAGTTCCCCTGATTGTTTAATACACACAGGACATGTTACCAGGTGAACAGTATAAGTGAGGAGAGTGTGTTCCCTGGATGGTTTAATACTGACGGGACATGTTACCAGGTGAACAGTAGAAGTGAGGAGAGTGTGTTCCCCTGCTGGCTTAATATACACGGGAAATGTTACCAGGTGAACAGTATAAGTGAGGAGAGTGTGTTCCCTGGATGGTTTAATACACACGGGACATGTTACCAGGTGAACAGTATAAGTGAGGTGAGTGTGTTCCCCTGATTGTTTAATACTGACGGGACATGCTACCAGATGAACAGTATAAGTGAGGAGAGTGTGTTCCCCTGATGGTTTAATACGCACGGGACATGTCACCAAGTCAACCGTAGAAGTGTGAAGAGTGTGTTCCCCTGATTGTTTAATACACACGGGACATGTTACCAGATGATCAGTATAAGTGAGGAGAGTGTGTTCCCCTGATTGTTTAATACACACGGGACATGTTACCAGGTAAACGGTATAAGTGAGGAGAGTGTGTTCCCCTGATTGTTTAATACACACGGGACATGTTACCAGATGATCAGTATAAGTGAGGAGAGTGTGTTCCCCTGATGGTTGAATACTGACGGGACATGTTACCAGATGAACATTAGAAGTGAGGAGAGAGTGTTCATCTGATGGTTTAATATACATGGGACATGTTACCAGGTGAACAGTATAAGTGAGGAGAGTGTGTTCCCCTGATGGTTTAATATGCATGGGACATGTTACCAGGTGAACAGTATAAGTGAGGAGAGTGTGTTCCCCTGATTGTTCAATGCACACGGGACATGTTTGCAGGTGAACAGTATAAGTGAGGAGAGTGTGTTCCCCTGATGGCTTAATATACACGGGACATGTTACCAGGTGAACAGTATAAGTGAGGAGAGTGTCTTCCCCTGATTGTTTAATACACACAGGGCATGTTACCAGGTGAACAGTATAAGTGAGGAGAGGGCTTTCCCCTGATGGTTTAATATACACGGGACATGTTACCAGGTGAACAGTATAAGTGAGGAGAGTGTGTTCCCCTGATGGTTTAATGTACACGGGAATTGTTACCAGGGGAACTGTGTAAGTGAGGAGAGTGTCTTCCCCTGATTGTTTAATACACACGGGACGTGTTACCAGATGAACAGTATAAGTGAGGAGAGTGTGTTCCCCTGATTGTTTAATACAAACAGGACATGTTACCAGGTGAACAGTATAAGTGAGGAGAGTGTGTTCCCCTGATGGCTTAATATACACGGGACATGTTACCAGGTGAACAGTATAAGTGAGGAGAGTGTGTTCCCTGGATGGTTTAATACACACGGGACATGTTACCAGGTGAACAGTATAAGTGAGGAGAGTGTGTTCCCTGGATGGTTTAATACTGACGGGACATGTTACCAGGTGAACAGTATAAGTGAGGAGAGTGTGTTCCCCTGATTGTTTAATACACACGGGACATGTTACCAGATGAACAGTATAAGTGTGGAGAGTTTGTTCCCCTGATTGTTTAATACTGACGTGATATGTTACTAGATGAACAGTATATGTGAGGAGAGTGTGTTCCCCTGATGGTTTAATACACACAGGACATGTTACCAGGTGAACAGTATAAGTGAGTAGAGTGTGTTCCCCTGATTGTTTAATACAACACCGGACATGTTACCAGATGAACAGTATAAGTGAGGAGAGTGTGTTCCCCTGATGGTTTAATACACACAGGACATGCTACCAGGTGAACAGTATAAGTGAGGAGAGTGTGTTCATCTGATGGTTTAATATACATGGGACATGTCAACAGGTGAAAAGTTTAAGTGAGGAGTGTGTGTTCCCCTGATTGTTTAATAAACATGGGACATGTTACCAGGTGAACAGTTTAAGAGAGAAGAGATTGTTGCCCTGATGGTTTAATATACATGGGACATGTCACCAGGTGAACAGTATAAGTGAGGAGAGTGTTTTCCCCTCATTGTTTAATATACACGGGACATGTTACCAGGTGAACAGTTTAAGTGAGGAGAATGTGTTCCCCTGATTGTTTAATATACACGGGACATGTCACCAGGTGAACAGATTAAGTGAGGAGAATGTGTTCGCCTGATGGTTTAATACGCACGGGGCATGTTACCAGGTGAACAGTATAAGTGAGGAGAGTTTGTTCCCCTGATTGCTTAATACACACAGGACATGTTACCAGTCGAACAGTATAAGTGAGGAGAGTGTGTTCCCCTGATTGTTTAATGCACACGGGACATTTTTGCAGGCGAACTGTATAAGTGAGGAGAGTGTGTTCCCTGATTGTTTAATACACACAGGGCATGTTACCAGGTGAACTGTAAGAGTGAGGAGAGTATGGTCCCCTGATTGTTTAATACACACGGGACATGTCACCAGGTGAACAGTATAAGTGAGGAGAGTGTGTTCCCCTGATGGTTTAATATACACAGGACATGTCACCATGTGAACTGTAATAGTGAGGAGAGTCTGGTCCCCTGATTGTTTAATACGCATGGGGCATCTTACCAGGTGAACAGTATAAGTGAGGAGAATGTGTTCCCCTGATTGTTTAATACACACGGGACATGTCACCAGGTGAACAGTATAAGTGAGGAGAGTGTGTTCCCCTGATGGTTTAATACTGACGTGATATGTTACCAGATGAACAGTATAAGTGAGGAGAGTGTGTTCCCCTGATGGTTTAACACGCACGGGACATGTCACCAAGTGAACTGCATAAGTTAGGAGAGTGTGTTCCCCTGATTGTTTAATACACATAGGACATGTTACCAGATGAACAGTATAAGTGAGGAGAGTGTGTTCCCCTGATTGTTTAATACACACGGGACATGTTACCAGGTGAACAGTATAAGTGAGGAGAGTTTGTTCCCCTGATTGTTTAATACACACGGGACATGTCACCAGGTGAACAGTATAAGTGAGGAGAGTGTGTTCCCCTGATGGTTTAATATACACAGGACATGTCACCATGTGAACTGTAATAGTGAGGAGAGTCTGGTCCCCTGATTGTTTAATACGCATGGGGCATCTTACCAGGTGAACAGTATAAGTGAGGAGAATGTGTTCCACTGATTGTTTAATACACACGGGACATGTCACCAGGTGAACAGTATAAGTGAGGAGAGTGTGTTCCCCTGATGGTTTAATACTGACGTGATATGTTACCAGATGAACAGTATAAGTGAGGAGAGTGTGTTCCCCTGATGGTTTAACACGCACGGGACATGTCACCAAGTGAACTGCATAAGTTAGGAGAGTGTGTTCCCCTGATTGTTTAATACACATAGGACATGTTACCAGATGAACAGTATAAGTGAGGAGAGTGTGTTCCCCTGATTGTTTAATACACACGGGACATGTTACCAGGTGAACAGTATAAGTGAGGAGAGTTTGTTCCCCTGATTGTTAAATACACACGGGACATGTTACCAGGTGAACAGTATAAGTGAGGAGAGTGTCTTCCCCTGATGGTTTAATATACACGGGACATGTTACGAGGTGAACAGTATAAGTGAGGAGAGTGTGTTCCCCTGATTGTTCAATGCACACGGGACATGTTTGCAGGTGAACAGTATAAGTGAGGAGAGTGTGTTCCCCTGATGGCTTAATATACACGGGACATGTTACCAGGTGAACAGTATAAGTGAGGAGAGTGTGTTCCCCTGATTGTTTAAGAGTCACAGGACATGTTACCAGGTGAACAGTATAAGTGAGGAGAGTGTCTTCCCCTGATGGTTTAATGTACACGGGAAATGTTACCAGGTGAACTGTATAAGTGAGGAGAGTGTGTTCCCCTGATTGTTTAATACACACGGGACGTGTTACCAGATGAACAGTATAAGTGAGGAGAGTGTGTTCCCCTGATTGTTTAATACAAACAGGACATGTTTGCAGGTGAACAGTATAAGTGAGGAGAGTGTGTTCCCCTGATTGTTTAATACACACAGGACATGTTACCAGGTGAACAGTATAAGTGAGGAGAGTGTGTTCCCTGGATGGTTTAATACTGACGGGACATGTTACCAGGTGAACAGTAGAAGTGAGGAGAGTGTGTTCCCCTGCTGGCTTAATATACACGGGACATGTTACCAGGTGAACAGTATAAGTGAGGTGAGTGTGTTCCCCTGCTGGCTTAATATACACGGGACATGTTACCAGGTGAACAGTATAAGTGAGGAGAGTGTGTTCCCTGGATGGTTTAATACGCATGGGGCATCTTACCAGGTGAACAGTATAAGTGAGGAGAATGTGTTCCCCTGATTGTTTAATACACACGGGACATGTCACCAGGTGAACAGTATAAGTGAGGAGAGTGTGTTCCCCTGATGGTTTAATATACACAGGACATTTCACCATGTGAACTGTAATAGTGAGGAGAGTATGGTCCCCTGATTGTTTAATACGCATGGGGCATCTTACCAGGTGAACAGTATAAGTGAGGAGAATGTGTTCCCCTGATTGTTTAATACACACGGGACATGTCACCAGGTGAACAGTATAAGAGAGGTGAATGTGTTCCCCTGATGGTTTAATACTGACGTGATATGTTACCAGATGAACAGTATAAGTGAGGAGAGTGTGTTCCCCTGATGGTTTAATACGCACGGGACATGTCATCAAGTGAACTGCATAAGTTAGCAGAGTGTGTTCCCCTGATTGTTTAATACACACGGGACATGTTACCAGATGAACAGTATAAGTGAGGAGAGAGTGTTCCCCTGATTGTTTAATACACATAGGACATGTTACCAGATGAACAGTATAATTGAGGAGAGTGTGTTCCCCTGATTGTTTAATACACACGGGACATGTTACCAGGTGAACAGTATAAGTGAGGAGAGTGTCTTCCCCTGATGTTTTAATGTACACGGGAAATGTTACCAGGTGAACTGTATAAGTGAGGAGAGTGTGTTCCCCTGATGGTTTAATATACACGGGACATGTTACCAGGTGAACAGTATAAGTGAGGAGAGTGTGTTCCCCTGATTGTTCAATGCACACGGGACATGTTTGCAGGTGAACAGTATAAGTGAGGAGAGTGTGTTCCCCTGATGGCTTAATATACACGGGACATGTTACCAGGTGAACAGTATAAGTGAGGAGAGTGTGTTCCCCTGATTGTTTAAGAGTCACAGGACATGTTACCAGGTGAACAGTATAAGTGAGGAGAGTGTCTTCCCCTGATGGTTTAATGTACACGGGAAATGTTACCACGTGAACTGTAGAAGTGAGGAGAGTGTGTTCCCCTGATTGTTTAATACACACGGGACGTGTTACCAGATGAACAGTATTAGTGAGGAGAGTGTGTTCCCCTGATTGTTTAATACAGACAGGACATGTTACCAGGTGAACAGTATAAGTGAGGAGAGTGTGTTCCCTGGATGGTTTAATACTGACGGGACATGTTACCAGGTGAACAGTAGAAGTGAGGAGATGTGTGTTCCCCTGCTGGCTTAATATACACGGGAAATGTTACCAGGTGAACAGTATAAGTGAGGAGAGTGTGTTCCCTGGATGGTTTAATACACACGGGACATGTTACCAGGTGAACAGTATAAGCGAGGTGAGTGTGTTCCCCTGATTGTTTAATACACACGGGACATGTTACCAGGTGAACAGTATAAGTGAGGAGAGTTTGTTCCCCTGATTGTTCAGTACACACGGGACATGTTACCAGGTGAACAGTATAAGTGAGGAGAGTGTCTTCCCCTGATGGTTTAATATACACGGGACATGTTACCAGGTGAACAGTATAAGTGAGGAGAGTGTGTTCCCCTGATTGTTCAATGCACACGGGACATGTTTGCAGGTGAACAGTATAAGTGAGGAGAGTGTGTTCCCCTGATGGCTTAATATACACGGGACATGTTACCAGGTGAACAGTATAAGTGAGGAGAGTGTGTTCCCCTGATTGTTTAAGAGTCACAGGACATGTTACCAGGTGAACAGTATAAGTGAGGAGAGTGTCTTCCCCTGATGGTTTAATGTACACGGGAAATGTTACCAGGTGAACTGTATAAGTGAGGGGAGTGTGTTCCCCTGATTGTTTAATACACACGGGACGTGTTACCAGATGAACAGTATAAGTGAGGAGAGAGTGTTCCCCTGATTGTTTAATACAAACAGGACATGTTTGCAGGTGAACAGTATAAGTGAGGAGAGTGTGTTCCCTGGATGGTTTAATACACACGGGACATGTTACCAGGTGAACAGTATAAGTGAGGTGAGTGTGTTCCCCTGCTGGCTTAATATACACGGGACATGTTACCAGGTGAACAGTATAAGTGAGGAGAGTGTGTTCCCTGGATGGTTTAATACGCATGGGGCATCTTACCAGGTGAACAGTATAAGTGAGGAGAATGTGTTCCCCTGATTGTTTAATACACACGGGACATGTCACCAGGTGAACAGTATAAGTGAGGAGAGTGTGTTCCCCTGATGGTTTAATATACACAGGACATGTCACCATGTGAACTGTAATAGTGAGGAGAGTATGGTCCCCTGATTGTTTAATACGCATGGGGCATCTTACCAGGTGAACAGTATAAGTGAGGAGAATGTGTTCCCCTGATTGTTTAATACACACGGGACATGTTACCAGGTGAACAGTATAAGTGAGGAGAGTGTCTTCCCCTGATGTTTTAATGTACACGGGAAATGTTACCAGGTGAACTGTATAAGTGAGGAGAGTGTGTTCCCCTGATGGTTTAATATACACGGGACATGTTACCAGGTGAACAGTATAAGTGAGGAGAGTGTGTTCCCCTGATTGTTCAATGCACACGGGACATGTTTGCAGGTGAACAGTATAAGTGAGGAGAGTGTGTTCCCCTGATGGCTTAATATACACGGGACATGTTACCAGGTGAACAGTATAAGTGAGGAGAGTGTGTTCCCCTGATTGTTTAAGAGTCACAGGACATGTTACCAGGTGAACAGGAGAAGTGAGGAGAGTGTCTTCCCCTGATGGTTTAATGTACACGGGAAATGTTACCACGTGAACTGTATAAGTGAGGAGAGTGAGTTCCCCTGATTGTTTAATACACACGGGACGTGTTACCAGATGAACAGTATTAGTGAGGAGAGTGTGTTCCCCTGATTGTTTAATACAAACAGGACATGTTACCAGGTGAACAGTATAAGTGAGGAGAGTGAGTTCCCCTGATTGTTTAATACACACAGGACATGTTACCAGGTGAACAGTATAAGTGAGGAGAGTGTGTTCCCTGGATGGTTTAATACTGACGGGACATGTTACCAGGTGAACAGTAGAAGTGAGGAGAGTGTGTTCCCCTGCTGGCTTAATATACACGGGAAATGTTACCAGGTGAACAGTATAAGTGAGGAGAGTGTGTTCCCTGGATGGTTTAATCCACACGGGACATGTTACCAGGTGAACAGTATAAGTGAGGTGAGTGTGTTCCCCTGATTGTTTAATACTGACGGGACATGCTACCAGATGAACAGTATAAGTGAGGAGAGTGTGTTCCCCTGATGGTTTAATACGCACGGGACATGTCACCAAGTCAACCGTAGAAGTGAGAAGAGTGTGTTCCCCTGATTGTTTAATACACACGGGACATGTTACCAGATGATCAGTATAAGTGAGGAGAGTGTGTTCCCCTGATTGTTTAATACACACGGGACATGTTACCAGGTAAACGGTATAAGTGAGGAGAGTGTGTTCCCCTGATTGTTTAATACACACGGGACATGTTACCAGATGATCAGTATAAGTGAGGAGAGTGTGTTCCCCTGATGGTTGAATACTGACGGGACATGTTACCAGATGAGCATTAGAAGTGAGGAGAGAGTGTTCATCTGATGGTTTAATATACATGGGACATGTTACCAGGTGAACAGTATAAGTGAGGAGAGTGTGTTCCCCTGATGGTTTAATATGCATGGGACATGTTACCAGGTGAACAGTATAAGTGAGGAGAGTGTGTTCCCCTGATTGTTCAATGCACACGGGACATGTTTGCAGGTGAACAGTATAAGTGAGGAGAGTGTGTTCCCCTGATGGCTTAATATACACGGGACATGTTACCAGGTGAACAGTATAAGTGAGGAGAGTGTCTTCCCCTGATTGTTTAATACACACAGGGCATGTTACCAGGTGAACAGTATAAGTGAGGAGAGGGCTTTCCCCTGATGGTTTAATATACACGGGACATGTTACCAGGTGAACAGTATAAGTGAGGAGAGTGTGTTCCCCTGATGGTTTAATGTACACGGGAATTGTTACCAGGGGAACTTTGTATGTGAGGAGAGTGTCTTCCCCTGATTGTTTAATACACACGGGACGTGTTACCAGATGAACAGTATAAGTGAGGAGAGTGTGTTCCCCTGATGGCTTAATATACACGGGACATGTTACCAGGTGAACAGTATAAGTGAGGAGAGTGTTTTCCCTGGATGGTTTAATACACACGGGACATGTTACCAGGTGAACAGTATAAGTGAGGAGAGTGTGTTCCCTGGATGGTTTAATACTGACGGGACATGTTACCAGGTGAACAGTATAAGTGAGGAGAGTGTGTTCCCCTGATTGTTTAATACACACAGGGCATGTTACCAGGTGAAGAGTATAAGTGAGGAGAGTGTTTTCCCCTGATGGTTTAAGAGACACAGGACATGTTTGCAGGTGAACAGTGTAAGTGAGGAGAGTGTCTTCCCCTGATGGTTTAATGTACATGGGAAATGTTACCAGGTGAACTGTATAAGTGAGGGGAGTGTGTTCCCCTGATTGTTTAATACACACGGGACGTGTTACCAGATGAACAGTATAAGTGAGGAGAGTGTGTTCCCCTGATTGTTTAATACAAACAGGACATGTTACCAGGTGAACAGTATAAGTGAGGAGAGTGTGTTCCCCTGATTGTTTAATACACACAGGACATGTTACCAGGTGAACAGTATAAGTGAGGAGAGTGTGTTCCCCTGATGGCTTAAAATACATGGGACATGTTCCCAGGAGAACAGTATAAGTGAGGAGAGCGTGTTCCCTGGATGGTTTAATACACACGGGACATGTTACCAGGTGAACAGTATAAGTGAGGTGAGTGTGTTCCCCTGATTGTTTAATACTGACGGGACATGTTACCAGATGAACAGTATAAGTGAGGAGAGTGTGTTCCCCTGATGGTTTTTTACGCACGGGACATGTCACCAAGTCAACTGTATAAGTGAGGAGAGTGTGTTCCCCTGATTGTTTAATACACACGGGACATGTTACCAGATGATCAGTATAAGTGAGGAGAGTGTGCTCCCCTGAATGTTTAATACACACGGGACATGTTACCAGGTGAACAGTACAAGTGAGGAGAGTGTGTTCCCCTGATTGTTTAATAGACACGGGACATGTTACCAGATGATCAGTATAAGTGAACAGAGTGTGTTCACCTGATTGTTTAATACAGACGGGACATGTTACCAGGTGAACAGTATAAGTGAGGAGAGTGTGTTCCCCTGATTGTTTAATACACACGGGACATGCTACCAGGTGAACAGTATAAGGGAGGAGAGTGTGTTCCCCTGATGGTTGAATACTGACGGGACATGTTGCCAGGCGTAAAGTATAATTGAGGAGAGTGTGTTCCCCTGATTGTTCAATGCACACGGGACATGTTTGCAGGTGAACAGTATAAGTGAGGAGAGTGTGTTCCCTGGATGGTTTAATACACACGGGTTATGTTACTAGGTGAACAGTATAAGTGAGGTGAGTGTGTTCCCCTGATTGTTTAATACTGACGGGACATGTTACCAGATGAACAGTATAAGTGAGGAGAGTGTGTTCCCCTGATGGTTTAATACGCACGGGACATGTCACCAAGTCAACTGTATAAGTGAGGAGAGTGTGTTCCCCTGATTGTTTAATACACACGGGACATGTTACCAGATGATCAGTATAAGTGAGGAGAGTGTGTTCCCCTGATTGTTTAATACACACGGGACATGTTACCAGGTGAACAGTATAAGTGAGGAGAGTGTGTTCCCCTGATTGTTTAATAGACACGGGACATGTTACCAGATGATCAGTATAAGTGAGGAGAGTGTGTTCCCCTGATTGTTTAATACACACGGGACATGTTACCAGGTGAACAGTATAAGTGAGGAGAGTGTGTTCCCCTGATTGTTTAATACACACGGGACATGTTACCAGGTGAAAAGTATAAGTGAGGAGAGTGTGTTCCCCTGATTGTTTAATAGACACGGGACATGTTACCAGATGATCAGTATAAGTGAGGAGAGTGTGTTCCCCTGATTGTTTAATACACACGGGACATGTTACCAGGTGAACAGTATAAGGGAGAAGAGTGTGTTCCCCTGATGGTTGAATACTGACGGGACATGTTACCAGATGAACAGTATAGTGAGGAGAGTGTGTTCATCTGATGGTTTAATATACATGGGACATGTTACCAGGTGAACAGCATAAGTGAGGAGAGTGTGTTCCCCTCATGGTTTAATATGCATGGGACATGTTACCAGGTGAACAGTATAAGTGAGGAGAGTGTGTTCCCCTGATTGTTTAATACACACAGGACATGTTACCAGATGATCAGTAAAAGTGAGGAGGGTGTGTTCCCCTGATGGCTTAATATACACGGGACATGTTACCAGGTGAACCGTATAAGTGTGGAGAGTGTGTTCCCCTGATTGTTTAATACACACAGGGCATGTAACCAGGTGAACAGTCTAAGTGAGGAGAGGGCTTTCCTCTGATGGTTTAATACGCATGGGACATGTCACCAAGTCAACTGTATAAGTGAGGAGAGTGTGTTCCCCTGATTGTTTAATGCACACGGGACATGTTACCAGGTGAACAGTATAAGTGAGGAGAGTGTGTTCCGCTGATGGTTTAATACTGACGGGACATGTTACCAGATGATCAGTAAAAGTGAGGAGAGTGTGTTCTCCTGATTGTTTAATATACACGGGACATGTCACCAGGTGAAATGTATAAGTGAGGAGAGTGTGTTCCCCTGATGATTTAATACACATGGGACATGTTACCAGGTGAACAGTATAAGTGAGGAGAGTGTGTTCCCCTGATTGTTTTATATACAAGGACATGTCAACAGGTGAACAGTATAAGTGAGGAGAGTGTGTTCCCCTGATGGTTTAATACGCACGGGACGTGTTACCAGATGAACAGTATAGTGAGGAGAGTGTGTTCATCTGATGTTTTAATATACATGGGACATGTTACCAGGTGAAAAGTGTAAGTGATGAGATGATGTTCCCCTGATGGTTTAATACACACAGGACATGTTACCAGGTGAACAGTATAAGTGAGGAGAGTGTGTTCCCTGATTGTTTAATACACCACGGGACATGTTACCAGATGAACAGTATAAGAGAGGAGAGTGTGTTCCCCTGATTGTTTAATACACACGGGACATGTTACCAGGTGAACAGTATAAGTGAGGAGAGTGTGTTCCCCTGATGGTTTAATATACACGGGACATATTGCCAGGTGAACAGTATAATTGAAGACAGTGTGTTCCCCTGATGGTTAAATGCACACAGGACATGTTACCAGGTGAACAGTATAAGTGAGGAGAGTGTGTTCCCCTGATTGTTTAATACACACAGGGCATGTTACCAGGTGAACAGTATAAGTGAGGAGAGTGTGTTCCCCTGATTGTTTAATACACACAGGGCATGTTACCAGGTGAACAGTATAAGTGAGGAGAGTGTGTTCCCCTGAATGTTCAATGCACACGGGACATGTTTGCAGGTGAACAGTATAAGTGAGGAGAGCTTGTTCCCCTGATGGATTAATATACACGGGACATGTTACCAGGTGAACAGTAAAAGTGAGGAGATTGTGTTCCCCTGAATGTTCAATGCACACGGGACATGTTTGCAGGTGAACATTATAAGTGAGGAGATCTTGTTCCCCTGATGGTTTAATATACACGGGACATGTTACCAGGTGAACAGTATAAGTGAGGAGAGTGTGTTCCCCTGATTGTTCAATGCACACGGGACATGCTTGCAGGTGAACAGTATAAGTGAGGAGAGTGTGTTCCCCTGATGGCTTAATATACACGGGACATGTTACCAGGTGAACAGTATAAGTGAGGAGAGTGTGTTCCCCTGATTGTTTAATACAGACAGGACATGTTACCAGATGAACAGTATAAGTGAGGAGAGTGCTTTCCCCTGATGGTTTAAGAGACACGGGACATGTTACCAGGTGAACAGTATAATTGAAGAGAGTGTGTTCCCCTGATGGTTTCATGCACACAGGACATGTTACCAGGTGAACAGTATAAGTGAGGAGAGTGTGTTCCCCTGATGGTTTAATATACACAGGACATGTTACCAGGTGAACAGTATAAGTGAGGAGAGTGTGTTCCCCTGATGGTTTAATATACACGGGACATGTTACCAGGTGAAAGGTATAAGTGAGGAGAGTGTGTTCCCCTGATGGTTTAATATACATGGGACATGTTACCAGGTGAACAGTATAAGTGAGGAGACTGTGTTCCCCTGATGGTTTAATATACACGGGACATGTTTCCAGGTGAACAGTATAAGTGAGGAGAGTTTGTTCCCCTGATTGTTTAATCCTGACGGGACATGTCACCAGGTGAACAGTATATGTGAGGAGAGTGTGTTCCCCTGATTGTTTAATGCACACGGGACATGTTACCAGGTGAACAGTATAAGTGAGGAGAGTGTGTTCCCCTGATGGCTTAATATACACGGGACATGTTACCAGGTGAACAGTATTAGTGAGGAGAGTTTGTTCCCCTGATTGTTTAATATACGTGGGACATTTTTCCAGGTGAACAGTATAAGTGAGGAGATTGTGTTCCCCTGATGGTTTAATACACACGGGACATGTTACCAGATGAACAGTATAAGTGAGGAGAGTGTGTTCCCCTGTTGGTTTAATACACACGGGACATTTTACCAGATGAACAGTATAAGTGAGGAGATTGTGTTCCCCTGATGGTTTAATATACACGGGACAGGTTTCCAGGTGAAGAGTTTAAGTGAGGAGAGTTTTTTCCCCTGATGGTTTAATACACACGGGACATGTTGCCACATGAACAGTATAAGTGAGGAGAGTGTGTTCCCCTGATGGTCTAGTACACACGGGACATGTTACCAGATGAACAGTATGAGTGAGGAGATTGTGTTCTCCTGATTGTTTAATATACACGGGACATATCACCAGGTGAACAGTGTAAGTGAGGAGAGTGTGTTCCCCTGATGGTTTAATACACATGGGTCATGTTACCAGATGAACAGTATAAGTGAGGAGAGTGTGTTCCCCTGATTGTTTTATATACACGGACATGTCAACAGGTGAACAGTATAAGTGAGGAGAGTGTGTTACCCTGATGGTTTAATACGCACGGGACGTGTTACCAGGTGAACAGTATAAGTGAGGAGAGTGTGTTCCCCTGATGGTTTAATATACACGGGACATGCTACCAGGTGATCTGTATAAGTGAGGAGAGTATGTTGCCCTCATTGTTTAATATGCACGGTACATGTTACCAGGTGAACAGTATAAGTGAGGAGAGTGTGTTCTCCTGATTGTTTAATACACACAGGGCATGTTACCAGGTGAACAGTATAAGTGAGGAGAGCGTGTTCCCCTGATGGTTTAATATACACGGGACATGTTACCAGGTGAACAGTATAAGTGAGGAGAGTGTGTTCCCCTGATGTTTTAATATGCATGGGACATGTTACCAGGTGAACAGTATAAGTGAGGAGACTGTGTTCCCCTGATGGTTTAATATACACGGGACATGTTACCAGGCGAACAGTATAAGTGAGGAGAGTGTGTTCCCATGATGGTTTAATACACACGGGACATGTCACCGGGTGAACAGCATAAATGAGGAGAGGGTGTTCCCCTTATTGTTCAATGCACACGGGACATGTTTGCAGGCGAACAGTATAAGTGAGGAGAGTTTGTTCCCCTGATTGTTTAATACACACAGGGCATGTTACCAGGTGAACAGTATAAGTGAGCAGAGCGTGTTCCCCTGATGGTTTAATATACACGGGACATGTTACCAGGTGAACAGTATAAGTTAGGAGAGTGTGTTCCCCTGATGGTTTAATATGCATGGGACATGTTACCAGGTGAACAGTATAAGTGAGGAGACTGTGTTCCCCTGATGGTTTAATATACACGGGACATGTTACCAGGTGAACAGTATAAGTGAAGAGACTGTGTTCCCCTGATGGTTTAATATACACGGGACATGTTACCAGGTGAACAGTATAAGTGAGGAGAGTGTGTTCCACTGATGGTTTAAAACACACGGGACATGTCACCAGGTGAACAGCATAAGTGAGGAGAGTGTGCTCCCCTGATTGTTTAATATACACAGGGCATGTTACCAGGTGAACAGTATAAGTGAGGAGAGTTTGTTCCCCTGATTGTTTAATACACACAGGACATGTTACCAGGCGAACAGTATAAGTGAGGAGAGTGTTTTCCCCTGATTGTTTAAAGCACACGGGACATATTGCCAGGTGATCAGTATAAGTGAGGAGAGTGTGTTCCCCTGATGGTTTAATATACATGGGACATGTTACCAGGTGAACAGTATAAGTGAGGAGAGTGTGTTCCCCCGATGGTTCATTATACACGGGACATATTGCCAGTTGAACAGTATAAGTGAGGAGAGTGTGTTCCCCTGATGGTTTAAGAGACACGGGACATGTTACCAGGTGAACAGTATAAGTGAGGAGAGTGTTTTCCCCTGATGGTTTAATATTCACGGGACATATTGCCAGGTGAACAGTATAAGTGAGGAGAGTGTGTTCCCCTGATGGTTTAATATACATGGGACATGTTACCAGGTGAACAGTATAAGTGAGGAGAGTGTGTTCCCCCGATGGTTTAATATACCCGGGACATGTTTCCAGGTGAACAGTAAAGGTGAGGAGAGTTTGTTCCCCTGATTGTTTAATACTGACGGGACATGTCATCAGGTGAACAGTATATGTGAGGAGAGTGTGTTCCCCTGATGGTTTAATATACACGGAACATGTTACCAGGTGAACAGTATAAGTGAGGAGAGTGTGTTCCATTGTTGGTTTAATATACACAGGACTTGTTAACAGGTGAACAGTATAAGTGAGGAGAGTGTGTTCCCCTGATTGTTTAATATACACGGGACATGTTACTTGCTGAATAGTATTAGTGAGAATAGTGTGTTCCCCTGATGGTTTAATATACATGGGACATGTTACCAGGTTAACAGTGTAAGTGAGGAGACTGTGTTCCCCTGATTGTTTAAGACACACGGGACATGTCAGCAGTTGAAAAGTTTAAGTGAGGAGACTGTGTTCCCCTGATGGTTTAATATACACGGGACATGTTAACAGGCGAACAGTATAAGTGAGGAGAGTGTGTTCCCATGATGGTTTAATACACACGGGACATGTCACCAGGTGAACAGCATAAATGAGGAGAGTGTGTTCCCCTTATTGTTCAATGCACACGGGACATGTTTGCAGGCGAACAGTATAAGTGAGGAGAGTTTGTTCCCCTGATTGTTTAATACACACAGGGCATGTTACCAGGTGAACAGTATAAGTGAGCAGAGCGTGTTCCCCTGATGGTTTAATATACACGGGACATGTTACCAGGTGAACAGTATAAGTTAGGAGAGTGTGTTCCCCTGATGGTTTAATATGCATTGGACATGTTACCAGGTGAACAGTATAAGTGAGGAGACTGTGTTCCCCTGATGGTTTAATATACACGGTACATGTTACCAGGTGAACAGTATAAGTGAGGAGACTGTGTTCCCCTGATGGTTTAATATACACGGGACATGTTACCAGGTGAACAGTATAAGTGAGGAGAGTGTGTTCCCCTGATGGTTTAATACACACGGGACATGTCACCAGGTGAACAGCATAAGTGAGGAGAGTGTGCTCCCCTGATTGTTTAATATACACAGGGCATGTTACCAGGTGAACAGTATAAGTGAGGAGAGTTTGTTCCCCTGATTGTTTAATACACACAGGACATGTTACCAGGCGAACAGTGTAAGTGAGGAGAGTGTGTTCCCCTGTTTGTTTAATGCACACGGGACATTTTTGCAGGCGAACTGTATAAGTGAGGAGAGTGTGTTCCCTGATTGTTTAATACACACAGGGCATGTTACCAGGTGAAAAGTATAAGTGAGGAGAATGTTTTCCCCTGATGGTTTAATATACACGGGACATATTGCCAGGTGATCAGTATAAGTGAGGAGAGTGTGTTCCCCTGATGGTTTAATATACATGGGACATGTTACCAGGTGAACAGTATAAGTGAGGAGAGTGTGTTCCCCCGATGGTTTAATATACACGGGACATATTGCCAGTTGAACAGCATAAGTGAGGAGAGTGTGTTCCCCTGATGGTTTAAGAGACACGGGTCATGTTACCAGGTGAACAGTATAAGTGAGGAGAGTTTGTTCCCCTGATTGTTTAATACTGACGGGACATGTCACCAGGTGAACAGTATATGTGAGGAGAGTGTGTTCCCCTGATGGTTTAATATACACGGGACATGTTACCAGGTGAACAGTATAAGTGAGGAGAGTGTGTTCCATTGTTGGTTTAATATACACAGGACTTGTTAACAGGTGAACAGTATAAGTGAGGAGAGTGTGTTCCCCTGATTGTTTAATATACACGGGACATGTTACTAGCTGAATAGTATTAGTGAGGATAGTGTGTTCCCCTGATGGTTTAATATACATGGGACATGTTACCAGGTTAACAGTGTAAGTGAGGAGACGGTGTTCCCCTGATTGTTTAATACACACAGGACATGTCAGCAGTTGAAAAGTTTAAGTGAGGAGAGTGGGTTCCCCTGATGGTTTAATATACACAGGACATGTTACCAGGTGAACAGTATAAGTGAGGAGATTGTGTTCCCCTGATGGTTTAATATACACGGGATATGTTTCCAGGTGAACAGTATAAGTGAGGAGATTGTGTTCCCCTGATGGTTTAATACACACGGGACATGTTACCAGATGAACAGTATAAGTGAGGAGAGTGTGTTCCCCTGATTGTTTAATACACACGGGACATTTTACCAGATGAACAGTATAAGTGAGGAGATTGTGTTCCCCTGATGGTTTAATATACACGGGACAGGTTTCCAGGTGAACAGTATAAGTGAGGAGAGTGTGTTCCCCTGATGGTTTAATACACACGGGACATGTTGCCACATGAACAGTATAAGTGAGGAGAGTGTGTTCCCCTGATGGTTTAGTACACATGGGACATGTTACCAGATGAACAGTATAAGTGAGGAGATTGTGTTCCCCTGATTGTTTAATATACACGGGACATGTCACCAGGTGAACAGTATAAGTGAGGAGATTGTGTTCCCCTGATGGTTTAATACACGGGGGACATGTTAGCAGGTAAACAGTATAAGTGAGGAGAGTATGATCCCCTGATGGTTAAATGCACACAGGACATATCACCATTTGAACAGGATAAGTGAGGAGAGTGTGTTCCCCTGATGGTTTAATATACACAGGAGATGTCACCAGGTGAACAGTATAAGTGAGGAGAGTGTGTTCCCCTGATGGTTTAATATACACTGGACATGTTACCAGGTGAACAGTATAAGTGAGGAGAGTGTGTTCCCCTGATTGTTAAATATACACAGGACATGTTACCAGGTGAACAGTATAAGTGAGGAGAGTGTGTTCCCCTGATGATTGAATATACACGGGACATGCTACCAGGTGAACAGTATATGTGAGGAGAGTGTGTTCACCTGATGGTTTAATTCATACGGGACATGTTACCAGATTAACAGTATAAGTGAGGAGAGTATGTTGCCCTCACTGTTTAATACGCACGGGACATGTTACTAGGTGAACAGCATAAGTGTGGAGAATGTGTTCCCCTGATGGTTTAATACACAAGGGACATGTTACCAGGTGAACAGTATAAGTGAGGAGAGTGTGTTCTCCTGATTGTTAAATACACACAGGGCATGTTACCAGGTGAACAGTATAAGTGAGGAGAGCGTGTTCCCCTGATGGTTTAATATACACGGGACAAGTTACCAGGTGAACAGTATAAGTGAGGAGAGTGTGTTCCGCTGATGGTTTAATATGCATGGGACATGTTACCAGGTGAACATTATAAGTGAGGAGACTGTGTTCCCCTGATGGTTTAATATACACGGGACATGTTACCAGGTGAACAGTATAAGTGAGGAGAGTTTGTTCCCCTGATTGTTTAATAACTGACGGGACATGTCACCAGGTGAACAGCATAAGTGAGGTGAGTGTGTTCCCCTGATGGCTTAATACACACGGGACATGTTACCAGGTGAACAGTATAAGTGAGGAGAGTGCGTTCCCCTGATTGTTTAATACACACAGGGCATGTTACCAGGTGAAAAGTATAAGTGAGTAGAGTGTTTTCCCCTGATGGTTTTAGAGACACGGGACATGTTACCAGGTGAACAGTAAAAGTGAGGAGAGTGTTTTCCCCTGATTGTTTAATATACACGGGACATATTGCCAGGTGAACAGTATAATTGAAGAGAGTGTGTTCCCCTGATGGTTTAATGCACACAGGACATGTTACCAGGTGAACAGTATAAGTGAGGAGAGTGTGTTCCCCTGATGGTTTAATATACACGGGACATGTTACCAGGTGAACAGTATAAGTGAGGAGAGGGTGTTCCCCTGATGGTTTAATATACACGGGACATATTGGCAGTTGAACAGTATAATTGAAGACAGTGTGTTCCCCTGATGGTTACATGCACACAGGACATGTTACCAGGTGAACAGTATAAGTGAGGAGAGTGTGTTCCCCTGATTGTTTAATACACACAGGGCATGTTACCAGGTGAACAGTATAAGTGAGGAGAGTGTGTTCCCCTGATTGTTTAATACACACAGGGCATGTTACCAGATGAACGGTATAAGTGAGGAGAGTTTGGTCCCCTGATTGTTTAATAACTGACGGGACATGTTACCAGGTGAACGGTATAAGTGAGGAGACTGTGTTCCCCTGATGGTTTAATATACACTGGACATGTCACCAGGTGAACAGTATAAGTGAGGAGAGTTTGTTCCCCTGTTTGTTTAATAACTGACGGGACATGTTACCAGGTGAACAGTATAAGTGAGGAGAGGGTGTTCCCCTGATGGTTTAATATACACGGGACATATTGGCAGTTGAACAGTATAATTGAAGACAGTGTGTTCCCCTGATGGTTAAATGCACACAGGACATGTTACCAGGTGAACAGTATAAGTGAGGAGAGTGTGTTCCCCTGATTGTTTAATACACACAGGGCATGTTACCAGGTGAACAGTATAAGTGAGGAGAGTGTGTTCCCCTGATTGTTTAATACACACAGGGCATGTTACCAGGTGAACAAAATAAGTGAGGAGAGTGTGTTCCCCTGATTGTTCAATGCACACGGGACATGTTTGCAGGTGAACAGTATAAGTGAGGAGAGCTTGTTCCCCTGATGGTTTAATATACACCGGACATTTTACCAGGTGAACAGTATAAGTGAGGAGACTGTGTTCCCCTGATGGTTTAATATACACGGGACATGTTACCAGGTGAACAGTATAAGTGAGGAGAGTGTGTTCCCCTGATTGTTTAATACAGACAGGACATGTTACCAGATGAACAGTATAAGTGAGGAGAGAGCTTTCCCCTGATGGTTTAAGAGACACGGGACATGTTACCAGGTGAACAGTATAATTGAAGAGAGTGTGTTCCCCTGATGGTTTCATGCACACAGGACTTGTTACCAGGTGAACAGTATAAGTGAGGAGAGTGTGTTCCCCTGATGGTTTAATATACACGGGACATGTTACCAGGTGAACGGTATAAGTGAGGAGAGTGTGTTCCCCTGATGGTTTAATATACACGGGACATGTTACCAGGTGAACAGTAGAAGTGAGGAGAGTGTTTTCCCCTGATGGTTTAAAAGACACGGGACATGTTACCAGGTGAACAGTATAATTGAAGAGAGTGTGTTCCCCTGATGGTTTAATGCACACAGGACATGTTACCAGGTGAACAGTATAAGTGAGGAGAGTGTGTTCACCTGATGGTTTAATATACACGGGACATGTTACCAGGTGAACGGTATAAGTGAGGAGAGTGTGTTACCCAGATGGTTTAATATACATGGGACATGTTACCAGGTGAACAGTATAAGTGAGGAGAGTGTGTTCCCCTGATGGTTTAATATACACGGGACATGTTTCCAGGTGAACAGTATAAGTGAGGAGAGTTTGTTCCCCTGATTGTTTATTCCTGACGGGACATGTCACCAGGTGAACAGTATATGTGAGGAGAGTGTGTTCCCCTGATTGTTTAATGCACACGGGACATGTTACCAGGTGAACAGTATAAGTGAGGAGAGTGTGTGCCCCTGATGGCTTAATATACACGGGACATGTTACCAGGTGAACAGTATAAGTGAGGAGAGTGTGTTCCCTGATGGTTTAATATACACAGGATTGTTAACAGGTCAACAGTATAAGTGAGGAGAGTGTGTTCCCCTGATTGTTTAATATACGTGGGACATGTTTCCAGGTGAACAGTATAAGTGAGGAGATTGTGTTCCCCTGATGGTTTAATACACACGGGACATGTTACCAGATGAACAGTATAAGTGAGGAGAGTGTGTTCCCCTGATGGTTTAATACACACGAGACATTTTACCAGATGAACAGTATAAGTGAGGAGATTGTGTTCCCCTGATGGTTTAATATACACGGGAAAGGTTCCCAGGTGAACTGTATAAGTGAGGAGAGTGTGTTCCCCTGATGGTTTAATACACATTGGACATGTTGCCACATGAACAGTATAAGTGAGGAGAGTGTGTTCCCCTGATGGTTAAATACTCACGGGACATGTTACCAGATGAACAATATAAGTGAGGAGAGTGTGTTCCCCTGATGGTTTAGTACACACGGGACATGTTAAAGGATGAACAGTATGAGTGAGGAGATTGTGTTCTCCTGCTTGTTTAATATACACGGGACATGTCAACAGGTGAACAGTATAAGTGAGGAGAGTGTGTTCCCCTGATGGTTTAATACGCACGGGACGTGTTACCAGGTGAACAGTATAAGTGAGGAGAGTGTGTTCTCCTGATTGTTTAATACACACAGGGCATGTTACCAGGTGAACAGTATAAGTGAGGAGAGCGTGTTCCCCTGATGGTTTAATATACACGGGACATGTTACCAGGTGACCAGTATAAGTGAGGAGAGTGTGTTCCCCTGATGGTTTAATATGCATGGGACATGTTACCAGGTGAACAGTATAAGTGAGGAGACTGTGTTCCCCTGATGGTTTAATATACACGGGACATGTTACCAGGCGAACAGTATAAGTGAGGAGAGTGTGTTCCCCTGATGGTTTAATACACACGGGACATGTCACCGGGTGAACAGCATAAATGAGGAGAGTGTGTTCCCCTGATTGTTCAATGCACACGGGACATGTTTGCAGTCGAACAGTATAAGTGAGGAGAGTTTGTTCCCCTGATTGTTTAATACACACAGGGCATGTTACCAGGTGAACAGCATAAGTGAGGAGAGCGTGTTCCCCTGATGGTTTAATATACACGGGACATGTTACCAGGTGAACAGTATAGGTTAGGAGAGTGTGTTCCCCTGATGGTTTAATATGCATGGGACATGTTACCAGGTGAACAGTATAAGTGAGGAGACTGTGTTCCCCTGATGGTTTAATATACACGGGACATGTTACCAGGTGAACAGTATAAGTGAGGAGACTGTGTTCCCCTGAAGGTTTAATATACACGGGACATGTTACCAGGTGAACAGTATAAGTGAGGAGAGTGTGTTCCCCTGATGGTTTAATACACACGGGACATGTCACCAAGTGAACAGCATAAGTGAGGAGAGTGTGTTCCCCTGATTGTTTAATATACACAGGGCATGTTACCAGGTGAACAGTATAAGAGAGGAGAGTTTGTTCCCCTGATTGTTGAATACACACAGGACATGTTACCAGGCGAACAGTATAAGTGAGGAGAGTGTGTTCCCCTGATTGTTTAATGCACACGGGACATGTTTGCAGGTGAACTGTATAAGTGAGGAGAGTGTGTTCCCCTGATTGTTTAATACACACAGGGCATGTTACCAGGTGAAACGTATAAGTGAGGAGAGTGTTTTCCCCTGATGGTTTCATATACACGGGACATATTGTCAGGTGATCAGTATAAGTGAGGAGAGTGTGTTCCCCCGATGGTTTAATATACACGGGACATATTGCCAGGTGAACAGTATAAGTGAGGAGAGTGTGTTCCCCTGATGGTTTAAGAGACACGGGACATGTTACCAGGTGAACAGTATAAGTGAGGAGAGTGTTTTCCCCTGATGGTTTAATATACACGGGACATATTGCCAGGTGAACAGTATAAGTGAGGAGCGTGTGTTCCCCTGATGGTTTAATATACATGGGACATGTTACCAGGTGAACAGTATAAGTGAGGAGAGTGTGTTTCCCCAATGGTTTAATATACCCGGGACATGTTTCCAGGTGAACAGTAAGGTGAGGAGAGTTTGTTCCCCTGATTGTTTCATACTGACGGGACATGTCACCAGGTGAACAGTATATGTGAGGAGAGTGTGTTCTCCTGATTGTTTAATGCACACGGGACATGTTACCAGGTGAACAGTATAAGTGAGGAGAGTGTGTTCCCCTGATGGTTTAATATACACGGGACATGTTACCAGGTGAACAGTATAAGTGAGGAGAGTGTGTTCCATTGTTGGTTTAATATACACAGGACTTGTTAACAGGTGAACAGTATAAGTGAGGAGAGTGTGTTCCCCTGATTGTTTAATATACACAGGACATATTAACAAGTGAACAGTATAAGTGAGGAGAGTCTGTTCCCCAGATTGATTATTATACACGGGACATGTTACTAGCTGAATAGTATTAGTGAGGATAGTGTGTTCCCCTGATGGTTTAATATACATGTGACATGTTACCAGGTTAACAGTGTAAGTGAGGAGACTGTGTTCCCCTGATTGTTTAATACACACGGGACATGTCAGCAGTTGAAAAGTTTAAGTGAGGAGAGTGTGTTCCCCTGATGGTTTAATATACACAGGACATGTTACCAGGTGAACAGTATAAGTGAGGAGATTGTGTTCCCCTGATGGTTTAATATACACGGGACATGTTTCCAGGTGAACAGTATAAGTGAGGAGATTGTGTTCCCCTGATGGTTTAATACACAAGGAACATGTTACCAGATGAACAGTATAAGTGAGGAGAGTGTGTTGCCCTGATTGTTTAATACGCACGGGACATTTTACCAGATGAACAGTATAAGTGAGGAGATTGTGTTCCCCTGATGGTTTAATATACACGGGACAGGTTTCCAGGTGAACAGTATAAGTGAGGAGAGTGTGTTCCCCTGATGGTTTAATACACACAGGACATGTTACCACATGAACAGTATAAGTGAGGAGAGTGTGTTCCCCTGATGGTTTAGTACACATGGGACATGTTACCAGATGGACAGTATAAGTGAGGAGTGTGTGTTCCACTGATTGTTTAATATACACGGGACATGTCACCAGGTGAACAGTATAAGTGAGGAGATTGTGTTCCCCTGATTGTTTAATACACGGGGGACATGTTACCAGATGAACAGTTTAAGTGAGGAGAGTGTGTTCCCCTGATGGTTTAATACACACGGGACATGTTACCAGATGAACAGTATAAGTGAGGAGATTGTGTTCCCCTGATTGTTTAATATACACGGGATATGTCAACAGGTGAACAGTATAAGTGAGGAGAGTGTGTTCCCCTGATGGTTTAATACACATGGGACATGTCACCAGGTGAACAGTATAAGTGAGGAGAGTGTGTTCCCCTGATGGTTTAATATACACTGGACATGTTACCAGGTGAACAGTATAAGTGAGGTGAGTGTGTTCCCCTGATTGTTAAATATACACAGGACATGTTACCAGGTTAACAGTATATGTGAGGAGAGTGTGTTCACCTGATGGTTTAATACATACGGGACATGTTACCAGATGAACAGTATAAGTGAGGAGAGTATGTTGCCCTCATTGTTTAATACGCACGGGACATGTTACTAGGTGAACAGCATAAGTGAGGAGATTGCGTTCCCCTGATGGTTTAATACACACGGGACATGTTACCAGGTGAACAGTATAAGTGATGAGAGTGTGTTCCCCTGATGGTTTAATATGCATGGGACATGTTACCATGTGAACAGTATAAGTGAGGAGACTGTGTTCCCCTGATGGTTTAATATACACGGGACATGTTACCAGGTGAACATTACAAGTGAGGAGAGTTTGTTCCCCTGATTGTTTAATAACTGACGGGACATGTCACCAGGTGAACAGCATAAGTGAGGAGAGTGTGTTCCCCTGATGGCTTAATACACACGGGACATGTCACAAGGTGAACAGTATAAGTGAGGAGAGTGTGTTCCCCTGATGGTTTAATATACACTGGACATGTTACCAGGTGAACAGTATAAGTGAGGAGAGTGTGTTCCCCTGATTGTTAAATATACGCAGGACATGTTACCAGGTGAACAGTATAAGTGAGGAGAGTGTGTTCCCCTGATGATTGAATATACACGGGACATGTTACCAGGTGAACAGTATATGTGAGGAGAGTGTGTTCACCTGATGGTTTAATACATACGGGACATGTTACCAGATGAACAGTATAAGTGAGGAGAGTATGTTTCCCTCATTTTTTAATACGCACGGGACATGTTACTAGGTGAACAGCATAAGTGAGGAGATTGCGTTCCCCTGATGGTTTAATACATACGGGACATGTTACCAGGTGAACAGTATAAGTGAGGAGAGTGTGTTCTCCTGATTGTTTAATGCACACAGGGCATGTTACCAGGTGAACAGTATAAGTGAGGAGAGCGTGTTCCCCTGATGGTTTAATATACACGGGACATGTTACCAGGTGAACAGTATAAGTGAGGAGAGTGTGTTCCCCTGATGGTTTAATATGCATGGGACATGTTACCAGGTGAACAGTATAAGTGAGGAGAGTATGTTCCCCTGATTGTTTAATACACACAGGGCATGTTACCAGGTGAAAAGTATAAGTGAGGAGAGTGTTTTCCCCTGATGGATTTTGAGACACGGGACATGTTACCAGGTGAACAGTAAAAGTGAGGAGAGTGTTTTCCCCTGATTGTTTAATATACACGGGACATATTGCCAGGTGAACAGTATAATTGAAGAGAGTGTGTTCCCCTGATGGTTTAATGCACACAGGACATGTTACCAGGTGAACAGTATAAGTGAGGAGAGTGTGTTCCCCTGATGGTTTAATATACACGGGACATGTTACCAGGTGAACAGTATAAGTGAGGAGTGTGTGTTCCCCTGATGGTTTAATATACATGGGACATGTTACCAGGTGAACAGTAGAAGTGAGGAGAGTGTGTTCCCCTGATGGATTAAAATACACGGGACATGTCACCAGGTGAACAGTATAAGTGAGGAGAGTTTGTTCCCCTGATTGTTTAATAACTGACGGGACATGTTACCAGGTGAACAGTATAAGTGAGGAGACTGTGTTCCGCTGATGGTTTAATATACACGGGACATGTCACCAGGTGAACAGTGTAAGTGAGGAGAGTTTGTTCCCCTGATTGTTTAATAACTGACGGGACATGTTACCAGGTCAACAGTATAATTGAGGAGAGTGTGTTCCCCTGATTGTTTAATGCACACGGGACATGTTTGCAGGCGAACAGTATAAGTGAGGAGAGTGTGTTCCCCTGATGGTTTAATCTACACGGGACATGTTTCCAGGTGAACAGTATAAGTGAGGAGAGTGTGTTCCCCTGATGGTGTAATACACACGGGACATTTTACCAGATGAACAGTATAAGTGAGGAGATTGTGTTCCCCTGATGGTTTAATATACACGGGACAGGTTTCCAGGTGAACAGTAGAAGTGAGGAGAGTGTGTTCCCCTGATGGTTTAATACACACGGGACATGTTACCACATGAACAGTACAAGTGAGGAGATTGTGTTCCCCTGTTGGTTTAACACACACGGGACATGTTACCAGATGAACAGCATTAGTGAGGAGAGTGTGTTCCCCTGATGGTTTAGTACACACGGGACATGTTACCAGATGAACAGTAGAAGTGAGGAGAGTGTGTTCTCCTGATTGTTTAATATACACGAGACATGTCACCAGGTGAACAGTATAAGTGAGGAGAATGTGTTCCCCTGATGGTTTAATACACATAGGACATGACACCAGGTGAACAGTATAAGTGAGGAGAGTGTGTTCCCCTGATTGTTTAATACCTTTGGGACATGTCACCAGGTGAACAGTATAAGTGAGGAGAGTGTGTTCCCCTGATGGTTTAATACACATGGGACATGACACCAGGTGAACAGTATAAGTGAGGAGAGTGTGTTCCCCTGATTGTTTAATGCTCACGGGACATGTTACCAGGTGAACAGAATGTTTGAGGAGAGTGTGTTCCCCTGATGGTTTAATACACACGGGACATGTTACCAGATGAACAGTATAAGTGAGGAGATTGTGTTCCCCTGATGGTTTAATACACGGGGGTCATGTTACCAGATGAACAGTTTAAGTGATGAGAGTGTGTTCCCCTGATGGTTTAATACGCACGGGACATGTTACCAGATGAACAGTATAAGTGAGGAGATTGTGTTCCCCTGATTGTTTAATATACACGGGATATGTCAACAGGTGAACTGTATAAGTGAGGAGAGTGTGTTCACCTGATGGTTTAATACACACGGGACATGTTACCAGATGAACAGTATAAGTGAGGAGAGTGTGTTCCCCTGCTTGTTTTATATACACGGACATGTCAACAGATGAACAGTATAAGTGAGGAGAGTGTGTTCCCCTGATGGTTTAATATACACTGGACATGTTACCAGGTGAACAGTATAAGTGAGGAGAGTGTGTTCCCCTGATTGTTAAATATACGCAGGACATGTTACCAGGTGAACAGTATAAGTGAGGAGAGTGTGTTCCCCTGATGATTGAATATACACGGGACATGTTACCAGGTGAACAGTATATGTGAGGAGAGTGTGTTCACCTGATGGTTTAATACATACGGGACATGTTACCAGATGAACAGTATAAGTGAGGAGAGTATGTTTCCCTCATTTTTTAATACGCACGGGACATGTTACTAGGTGAACAGCATAAGTGAGGAGATTGCGTTCCCCTGATGGTTTAATACATACGGGACATGTTACCAGGTGAACAGTATAAGTGAGGAGAGTGTGTTCTCCTGATTGTTTAATGCACACAGGGCATGTTACCAGGTGAACAGTATAAGTGAGGAGAGCGTGTTCCCCTGATGGTTTAATATACACGGGACATGTTACCAGGTGAACAGTATAAGTGAGGAGAGTGTGTTCCCCTGATGGTTTAATATGCATGGGACATGTTACCAGGTGAACAGTATAAGTGAGGAGAGTATGTTCCCCTGATTGTTTAATACACACAGGGCATGTTACCAGGTGAAAAGTATAAGTGAGGAGAGTGTTTTCCCCTGATGGATTTTGAGACACGGGACATGTTACCAGGTGAACAGTAAAAGTGAGGAGAGTGTTTTCCCCTGATTGTTTAATATACACGGGACATATTGCCAGGTGAACAGTATAATTGAAGAGAGTGTGTTCCCCTGATGGTTTAATGCACACAGGACATGTTACCAGGTGAACAGTATAAGTGAGGAGAGTGTGTTCCCCTGATGGTTTAATATACACGGGACATGTTACCAGGTGAACAGTATAAGTGAGGAGTGTGTGTTCCCCTGATGGTTTAATATACATGGGACATGTTACCAGGTGAACAGTAGAAGTGAGGAGAGTGTGTTCCCCTGATGGATTAATATACACGGGACATGTCACCAGGTGAACAGTATAAGTGAGGAGAGTTTGTTCCCCTGATTGTTTAATAACTGACGGGACATGTTACCAGGTGAACAGTATAAGTGAGGAGACTGTGTTCCGCTGATGGTTTAATATACACGGGACATGTCACCAGGTGAACAGTGTAAGTGAGGAGAGTTTGTTCCCCTGATTGTTTAATAACTGACGGGACATGTTACCAGGTCAACAGTATAATTGAGGAGAGTGTGTTCCCCTGATTGTTTAATACACACGGGACATGTTTGCAGGCGAACAGTATAAGTGAGGAGAGTGTGTTCCCCTGATGGTTTAATCTACACGGGACATGTTTCCAGGTGAACAGTATAAGTGAGGAGAGTGTGTTCCCCTGATGGTTTAATACACACGGGACATTTTACCAGATGAACAGTATAAGTGAGGAGATTGTGTTCCCCTGATGGTTTAATATACACGGGACAGGTTTCCAGGTGAACAGTAGAAGTGAGGAGAGTGTGTTCCCCTGATGGTTTAATACACACGGGACATGTTACCACATGAACAGTACAAGTGAGGAGATTGTGTTCCCCTGTTGGTTTAACACACACGGGACATGTTACCAGATGAACAGCATTAGTGAGGAGAGTGTGTTCCCCTGATGGTTTAGTACACACGGGACATGTTACCAGATGAACAGTAGAAGTGAGGAGAGTGTGTTCTCCTGATTGTTTAATATACACGAGACATGTCACCAGGTGAACAGTATAAGTGAGGAGAATGTGTTCCCCTGATGGTTTAATACACATAGGACATGACACCAGGTGAACAGTATAAGTGAGGAGAGTGTGTTCCCCTGATTGTTTAATACCTTTGGGACATGTCACCAGGTGAACAGTATAAGTGAGGAGAGTGTGTTCCCCTGATGGTTTAATACACATGGGACATGACACCAGGTGAACAGTATAAGTGAGGAGAGTGTGTTCCCCTGATGGTTTAATATACACAGGACATGTTACCAGGTGAACTGCATAAGTGAGGAGAGTATCCTCCCCTGTTTAATACACACGGGACATGTTAGCAGGTAAACAGTATAAGTGAGGAGAGTATGATCCCCTGATGGTTAAATACACACGGGACATGTCACCTGGTGAACAGTTTAAGTGAGGAGAGTGTGTTCCCATGATTGTTTAATATACACGGGACATGTCACCAGGTCAACAGTTTAAGTGAGGAGAGTGTGTTCCCCTGATCGTTTAATACACATGGGACATGTTACCAGGTGAACAGTATAATTGAGGAGAGTACGTTCCCCTGATTGTTTAATGCTCACGGGACATGTTACCAGGTGAACATAATAAGTGAGGAGAGTGTGTTCCCCTGATGGTTTCATACACACGGGACATGTTACCAGATGAACAGTATAAGTCAGGAGAGTGTGTTCCCCTGATTGTTTAATACACATGGGACATGTTACCATGTGAACAGTATAATTGAGGAGAGTGCGTTCCCCTGATTGTTTAATGCTCACGGGACATGTTACCAGGTGAACAGTATAAGTGAGGAGAGTGTGTTCCCCTGATGGTTTAATATACACGGGACATGTTACCAGATGAATAGTATAAGTGAGGAGAGTGTGTTCCCCTGATTGTTTTATATACACGGACATGTCAACAGCTGAACAGTATAAGTGAGGAGAGTGTGTTCCCCTGATGGTTTAATACACACTGGACATGTTACCAGATGAACAGTATAAGTGAGGAGAGTGTGTTCCCCTGATGGTTTAATACGCACTGGACATGTTACCAGGTGAACAGTATAAGTGAGGAGAGCGTGTACCCCTGTTTGTTTAATATTCACGGGACATGTTACCAGGTGAACAGTATAAGTGAGGAGAGTGTGTTCCCCTGATGGTTTAATACGCACTGGACATGTTACCAGGTGAACAGTATAAGTGTGGAGAGTGTGTACCCCTGTTTGTTTAATATACACGGGACATGTTACCAGGTGAAAAGTATAAGTGAGGAGAGTGTGTTCCCCTGATTGTTTTATATACACGGACATGTCAACAGGTGAACAGTATAAGAGGGGAGAGTGTGTTCCCCTGATGGTTTAATACACACGGGACATGTTCCCAGGTGAACAGAATAAGTGAGGAGAGTGTGTTCCCCTGATGGTTTAATACGCACTGGTCATGTTACCAGGTGAACAGTATAAGTGAGGAGAGTGTGTACCCCTGTTTGTTTAATATACACGGGACATGTTACCAGGTGAACAGTATAAGTGAGGAGAGTGTGTTCCCCTGATTGTTTAATACACACAGGACAAGTCACCAGGTGAACAGTATAAGTGAGGAGAGTGTGTTCCCCTGATTGTTTAATATACACGGGACATGTTACCAGGTGAACAGTGTAAGTGAGGAGACTGTGTTCCCCAGATGGTTTAATATACATGGGACATGTTACCAGATGAACAGTATAAGTGAGGAGAGTGTGTTCCCCTGATGGTTTAATACACATGGGACATGTGACCGGATGGACAGTATAAGTGAGGAGAGTGTGTTCCCCTAATTGTTGAATATACACGGGACATGTTACCAGATGAACAGTATAAGTGAGGAGGGTGTGTTCCCCTGATTGTTTAATATACACGGGACATGTTACCAGGTGAACAGTGCAAGTGAGGAGAGTGTGTTCCCCTGATGGTTTAATATACATGGGACATGTTACCAGATAAACAGTATAAGTGAGGAGAGTGTGTTCCCCTGATGGTTAAATACACACGGGGCATGTGACCAGATGAACAGTAGAAGAGAGGAGAGTGTGTTCCCCTATTGGTTGAATATACACGGGACATGTTACCAGGTGAACAGTATAAGTGAGGGGAGTGTGTTCCCCTGATTGTTTAGTACACACGGGACATGTTACCAAGTGAACAGTATAAGTGAGGAGAGTGTGTTCCCCTGATGTTTTAAGATACACAGGACATGTTACAAGGTGAACAGTATAAGTGAGGAGAGTGTGTTCCCCTGATGGTTTAATATACACAGGACTTGTTACCAGGAGAACTGTCTAAGTGAGGAGAGTACGTTCCCCTGATTGTTTAATACGCACCGGCCATGGCACCAGCAGAACTGTAGAAGTGAGGAGAGTGTGTTCCCCTGATGGTTTAATATACACAGGACATGTTACCTGGTGAAGAGTATAAGTGAGGAGAGAGTGTTCCCCTGATGGTTTAATACACACAGGACATGTCACCAGGTGAACAGTAAAAGTGAGGAGACTGTGTTCCCCTGATGGTTTAATACACACGGGATATGTTACCAGGAGATCAGTATAAGTGAGGAGAGTGTGTTCCCCTGATTGTTTAATAAACACGGGACATGTTACCAGGTGAACATAATACGTGAGGAGAGTGTGTTCCCCTGATGGTTTAATACACACGGGACATGTTACCAGGTGAACAGTATAAGTGAGGTGAGTTTGTTCCCGTGATGGTTTAATATACACGGGACCTGTCACCAGGTGAACAGTATAATTGAGGAGAGTGAGTTCCCCTGATGGTTTAATGCAGAGGGGACTTGTCACCAGGTGAACAGTATAAGTGAGCAGAGTTTGTTCCCCTGATTGTTTAATACTTACGGGACATGTTGCCAGGTAAACAGTATAAGTGAGGAGAGTCTGTTCCCCTGATTGTTTAACGCTCACGGGACATGTTACCAGGTGAACAGTATAAGTGAGGAGAGTGTGTTCCCCTGATGGTTTAATGCACACAGGACATGTCACAAGGTGAACAGTATAAGTGAGGAGAGTGTGTTCCCCTGATTGTTTATCATACACGGGACATGTTACCAGGTGAACAGTATAAGTGAGGATAGTGTGTTCCCCTGTTGGTGTAATATACACGGGACATGTTACCAGGTGAACAGTATAAGTGAGGAGAGTGTGTTCCCCTGATTGTTTAATATACACGGGACATGTTTCCAGGTGAACAGTATAAGTGAGGAGAGTGTGTTCCCCTGATGGTTTAATGCAGAGGGGACTTGTCACCAGGTGAACAGTATAAGTGAGGAGAGTTTGTTCCCCTGATGGTTTAATACTTACGGGACATGTTGCCAGGTAAACAGTATAAGTGAGGACAGTGTGTTCCCCTGATGGTTTAATACTGACGGGACATGTTGCCAGGTAAACAGTATTAGTGAGGAGAGAGTGTTCCCCGCATTGTTTATTACTGACGGGACATGTTACCAGGTGAACAGTATAAGTCAGGAGAGTATTTTCCCCTGATTGATTAATACACATGGGACATGTTACCTGGTGAACAGTATAAGTGAGGTAAGTGTGTTCCCCTGATTGTTGAATGCACACAGGACATGTCACCAGGCGAACAGTGTAAATGAGGAGAATGTGTTCCCCTGAAGGTTTAATAAACACGGGACATGTTACCAGGTGAACAGTATAAGTGAGGAGAGTGTGTTCCCCTGCTTGTTTAATACTGACGGGAAATGTTAACAGGTGAACAGTATAAGTGAGGAGAGTGTGTCCCCCTGATTGTTTAATACACACGGGACATGATACCAGGTGAACAGTATAAGTGACGAGAGTGTGTTACCCTGATGGTTTAATACACACGGGACATGTTACCAGGTGAACAGTATAAGTGAGCAGAGTGTGTTCCCCTGATGGTTTAATACACACGGGACATGTTACCAGGTGAACAGTATAAGTGAGGAGAGTGTGTTCCCCTGATGGTTTAATACACACGGGACATGTTACCAGGTGAACAGAAGAAGTTAGGACAGTTTGTTGCCCTGATTGTTTAACACTGACGGGACATGTCACCAGGTGAACAGTATAAGTGAGGAGAGTGTGTTCCCCTGATGGTTTAATACACACAGGACATGTTACTAGGTGAACAGTATAATTGAGGAGAGTGTGTTCCCCTGATGGTTTAATACACACAGGACATGTTACCAGGTGAACAGTATAAGTGAGGAGAGTGTGTTCCCCTGATGGTTTCATATACACGGGACATATAACCAGGTGAACAGTATAAGTGAGGAGAGTGTGTTCCCCTGATTGTTTAATACATAAGGGACATTTTACCAGGTGAACAGTAAAGTGAAGAGAGTGTGTTCCCCTGATGGTTTAAAACGAACGGGACATGTAACCAGGTGAACAGTATAAGTGAGAAGAGTGTGTTCCCCTGATTGTTTAATACTAACGGGATATGTTACCAGGCGAACAATATAAGTGAGGAGAGTGTGTTCCCCTGATTGTTTAATACTAACGGGATATGTTACCAGACGAACAGTATAAGTGAGGAGAGTGTGTTCCCCTGATGGTTTAATATACACAGGACATGTTACCAGGTGAACAGTATAAGTGAGGAGATTGTGTTCCCCTGATAATTTAATACACACGGGACATGTCACCAGGTGAAGAGTATAATTGAGGAGAGTGTGTTCCCCTGATGGTTTAATATACACGGGACATGTAAACAGGTGAACAGTATAATTCAGGAGAATGTGTTCCCCTGATGGTTTAATATACACGGGACATGTTACCAGGTGAACAGTATAAGTGAGGAGAGTGTGTTCCCCTGATGGTTTAATATACACAGGACATGTTACCAGGTGAACAGTATAAGTGAGGAGATTGTGTTCCCCTGATAATTTAATACACACGGGACATGTCACCAGGTGAAGAGTATAATTGAGGAGAGTGTGTTCCCCTGATGGTTTAATATACACGGGACATGTAAACAGGTGAACAGTATAATTCAGGAGAATGTGTTCCCCTGATGGTTTAATATACACGGGACATGTTACCAGGTGAACAGTATAAGTGAGGAGAGTGTGTTCCCCTGATGGTTTAATATACATGGGACATGATACCAGGTGAACAGTATAAGTGAGGAGACTGTGCTCCCCTGATGTTTTAATATACACGGGACATGTTACCAGGTGAACAGTATAAGTGAGGAGAGTGTGCTCTCCTGATGGTTTAATACACACGGGACATGTCAATAGGTGAACTGCATAAGTGAGGAGAGTGTGTTCCCCTGATTGTTTAATACTGACAGGACATTACACCAGTTGGGCAGTATAAGTGTAGAGAGTGTGTTCCCCTGATGGTTTAATACAGTCAGGACATGTTACCAGGTGAACAGTATATGTGAGGAGAATGTGTTCCCCTGATTGTTTAATACAAACGGGACAAGTTACCAGGTGAACAGTAGAAGTGAGGAGAGTGTGTTCGTCTGACGGTTTAATAAACACAGGACATGTCACTAGGTGATCTGCATAAGTGAGGAGAGTGTGTTCCGCTGATGGTTTAATACTGACGGGACATGTCACCAGGCGAACAGTATAAATGAGGAGACTGTGTTCCCCTGATTGTTTAATACACACGGGACATGTTACCAGGTGAACAGTATAAGTGAGGAGAGTGTGCTCCCCTGATGTTTTAATATACACGGGACATGTTACCAGGTGAACAGTAGAAGTGAGGAGAGTTTGTTGCCCTGATTGTTTAATACTGACCGGACATGTTACCAGGTGTACAGCATAAGTGAGGAGAGTGTGTTCCCCTGATGGTTTAATACACTCAGGATATGTTACCAGGTGAACAGTTTCTGTGAGGAGAGTGTGTTCCCCTGATTCTTTAATACTGACGGGACATGTTACCAGGTGAACTGTACAAGTAAGGAGAGTGTGTTCCCCTGATTGTTTAATGCACACGGGACATGTTACCAGGTGAACTGTAGTAGTGTGGAGAGTGTGTTCCTCTGATGGTTTAATACTGACAGGACGTTTCACCAGTTGAACAGTATAAGTGAGGAGAGTGTGTTCCCCTGATTGTTTAAGACACACGGGACATGTCACCAGGTGAACAGTATAAGTGACGAGAGTGTGTTCCCCTGATTGTTTAATACTGACGGGACATGTCACCAGGCGAACAGAATAAGTGAGGAGAGTGTGTTCCCCTGATTGTTTAATGCACACAGGACATGTCACTAGGTGAACAGTATAAGTGAGGAGAGTGTGCTCCCCTCATGGTTTAATATACACGGGACATGTTACCACGTGAACAGCATAAGTGAGGAGAGTGTGTTACCCTGATGGTTTAATACACAATGGACATGTTACCAGGTGAACAGTAGAAGTGAGGAGAGTGTGTTCCCTTGATTGTTTAATACTGACGGGACATGTTACCAGGTGAACAGTATAAGTGAGGAGAGTGTGTTCCCCTGATGGTTTAATACACTCAGGACATGTTACCAGGTGAACAGTATATGTGAGGAGAGTGTGTTCCCCTGATTCTTTAATAGTGACGGGACATGTTACCAGGTGAACTGAACAAGTGAGGAGAGTGTGTTCCCCTGATTGCTTAATACAAACGGGACATGTTACCAGGTGAACTGTAGTATTGAGGAGAGTGTGTTCCCCTTATTGTTTAATACTGACGGGACATGTCACCAGGCGAACAGAATAAGTGAGGAGAGTGTGTTCCCCTGATTGTTTAATGCACACAGGACATGTCACTAGGTGAACAGTATAAGTGAGGAGAGTGTGCTCCCCTCATGGTTTAATATACACGGGACATGTTACCACGTGAACAGCATAAGTGAGGAGAGTGTGTTACCCTGATGGTTTAATACACAATGGACATGTTACCAGGTGAACAGTATAAGTGAGGAGAGTTTGTTGCCCTGATTGTTTTATACTGACGGGACAAGTTACCAGGTGAAAAGTATAAGTGAGTAGAGTGTGTTCCCCTGATGGTTTAATACTCACAGGACATGTTACCAGGCAAACAGTATAAGTGAGGAGATTGTGTTCCCCTGATGGTTTAATAAACACGGGACATGTTACCTTTTGAACAGTATAAGTGAGGAGATTGTGTTCCCCTGATTGTTTAATATATACGGGACATGTTACCAGGTGAACAGTATAAGTGAGGAGAGTGCGTTCCCCTGATTGTTTAATACTGACGGGACATGTCACCAGGCGAACAGAATAAGTGAGGTGAGTGTGTTCCCCTGATTGTTTAATGAACACAGGACATGTCACTAGGTGAACAGTATAAGTGAGGAGAGTGTGTTCCCCTGATTGTTTAATACTGACGGGATATGTCACCAGGCGAACAGAATAAGTGAGGAGAGTGTGTTCCCCTGATTGTTTAATGCACACAGGACATGTCACTAGGTGAACAGTATAAGTGAGGAGAGAGTGCTCCCCTCATGGTTTAATATACACGGGACATGTTACCTCGTGAACAGCATAAGTGAGGAGAGTGTGTTACCCTGATGGTTTAATACACAATGGACATGTTACCAGGTGAACAGTAGAAGTGAGGAGAGTTTGTTGCCCTGATTGTTTAATACTGACGGGACATGTTACCGGGTGAAAAGTATAAGTGAGTAGAGTGTGTTCCACTGATGGTTTAATACTCACAGGACATGTTACCAGGCGAACAGTATAAGTGAGGAGATTGTGTTCCCCTGATTGTTTAATACTGACGGGACATGTAACCAGGTGAACAGTATAAGTGGGGAGAGTGAATTCCCCTGATGGTTTAATACTGACGGGACATGTCACATGGTGAACAGTATAAGTGGGGAGAGTGAGTTCCCCTGATGGTTTAATAAACACGGGACATGTTACCTTTTGAACAGTACAAGTGAGGACATTGTGTTCCCCTGATTGTTTAATACTGACGGGACATGTAACCAGGTGAACAGTATAAGAGGGGAGAGTGAGTTCCGCTGATGGTTTAATACTGACGGGACATGTCACATGGTGAACAGTATAAGTGGGGAGAGTGAGTTCCCCTGATGGTTTAATATACACGGGACATGTTACCAGGTGAGCAGTATAAGTGAGGAGAGAGTGTTCCCCTGATTGTTTAATATAGACGGGACATGTCACCAGGTGAACAGGATAAGTGAGGAGATTGTGTTCCCCTGATGGTTTAATAAACACGGGACATGATACCAGGTGAACAGTATAAGTGAGGAGAGTGTGTTCCCCTGAATGTTTAATACTGACGGGACATGTTACCAGGTGAACAGTATAAGTGAGGAGAGTGTGTTCCCCTGATGGTTTAATACTGATGGGAGATGTTACCAGGCGAACAGTGCAAGTGAGGAGAGTGTGTTCCCCTGATGGTTTAATAAACATGGGAGATGTTACCAGGTGAGCAGTGTAAGTGAGTAGAATGTGTTCCCCTGATGCTTTAATATACACAGGACATGTTACCAGGCGAACACTATAAGTGAGGAGAGTGTGTTCCCCTGATTGTTTAATGCACACAGGACATGTCACCAGGAGAACAGTATATGTGAGGAGAGTGTGTTCCCCTGATGGTTTAACACACAGGACATGTCACCAGGTGAACAGTATAAGTGAGGAGAGTGTGTTCCCCTGATTGTTTAATGCACACGGGACATGTTACCAGGTGAACAGTATAACTGAGGAGAGTGTGTTCCCCTGTTGGTTTAATGCACACAGGACATGTCACCAGGTGAACAGTATAAGTGAGGAGAGTTTGTTGCCCTGATTGTTTAGTACTGACGGGACATGTTAGCAGGTGAACAGTATAAGTGAGGAGAGTGTGCTCCCCTGATGTTTTAATATACACGGGTCATGTTACCAGTTGAACAGTAGAAGTGAGGAGAGTTTGTTGCCCTGATTGTTTAATACTGACGGGACATGTTACCAGGTGAACAGTGCAGGTGAGGAGACTGTGTTCCTTTGATGGTTTAATACACACGGGACATGTTGCCAGGTGAACAGTATAAGTTAGGAGAGAGTGTTTCCCTGATGTTTTAATAAACACGGGACATGTTCCCAGGTATACAGTATAAGGTAGGAGAGTGCGTTCCCCAGATTATTTAATACACACGGGTCATGTTACCAGGTAAACAGTACAGGTGAGGAGAGTGTGTTCCCCTGATGTTTTAATGCACACGGGACATGTTACCAGGTGAACAGTATAAGTGAGGAGAGTGTGTTCCCCAGATAGTTTAATATACACGAGACATGTTACCAGGTAAACAGTGTAAGTGAGGAGAGTGTGTTCCCCTGATGGTTTAATATACAGGAGACATGTTACCAGGTGAACAGCATAAGTGAGGAGAGTGTGTTCCCCTGATTGTTTAATACACCCGGGACATGTTACCAGGTGAACAGTGTAAGTGAGGAGAGTGTGTTCCCCTGATTGTTTAATACACATGGGACATGTTACCAGGTGAACAGTTTAAGTTAGGAGAGTGTGTTTCGCTGATGTTTTAATACACACGGGACATGTTACCAGGTGAACAGTATAAGTGAGGAGAGTGTGTTCCCCTGATGGTTTAATACACACGGGACATGTTACCAGGTGAACAGTATAAGTGAGGCGAGTGTGTTCCCCAGATTGTTTAAGATACACAGGACATGTTACCAGGTGAACAGTTTAAGAGAGGAGAGTGTGTTTCGCTGATGTTTTAATACACACGGGACATGTTACCAGGTGAACAGTTTAAGTGAGGAGAGTGTGTTTCGCTGATGCTTTAATATACACAGGACATGTTACCAGGTGAACAGTTTAAGTGAGGAAAGTGTGTTTCGCTGATGTTTTAATACACACGGGACATGTTACCAGGTGAACAGTATAAGTGAGGAGAATGTGTTTCGCTGATGTTTTAATACACACGGGACATGTCACCAGGTGAACAGTATAAGTGAGGCGAGTGTGTCCCCCAGATTGTTTCATATACACGGGACATGTTACCAGGTGAACAGTATAAGTGAGCAGAGTGTGTTCCCCTGATTGTTTAATACACACGGGACATGTTGCCAGGTGAGCAGTACAAGTGAGGAGAGTGTTTTCCCCTGATTGTTCAATACGCACGGGACATGTTACCAGGTGAACAGTATAAGTGAGGCGAGCGTGTTCCCCAGATTGTTTAATATACACGGGACATGTTAGCAGGTGAACCGTATAAGTGAGGAGAGTGTGTTCCCCTGTTTGTTTAATACACACGGGACATGTTACCAGGTGAAAAGTGTAAGTGAGCAGAGTGTGTTCCCCTGATGGTTTAATATACACGGCACATGTTACAAGGTGAACAGGATAAGTGAGGAGAGTGTGTTCACCGATTGTTTAATACACACGGGACATGTCACCAGCTGAACAGTATAAGTGAGCAGAGTATGTTCCCCTGATATTTTAATACACACGGGACATGTTGCCAGGTGAACAGTATAAGTGAGGAGAGTGTGTTCCCCAGATTGTTTAATACACACGGGACATGTTAGCAGGTAAACACTATGGGTGAGGAGACTGTGTTCCACTGATAGTTTAATAGACACGGGACATGTTACCAGGTGAACAGTATAAGTGAGGAGAGGGTGTTCCCCTGATGTTTTAATACACACGGGACATGATACCAGATGAACAGTATAAGTGAGGAGAGTGTGTTCTCCTGATGGTTTAATATACACGGGAAATGAAACCAGGTGAACAGTATAAGTGAGGAGAGTGTGTTCCCCTGATGTTTTAATACACACGGGACATTTTTCCAGGTGAACAGAATAAGTGAGGAGAGTGTGTTCCCCAGATTGTTGAATCCACACAGGACATGTTACCAGGTGAACAGTTTAAGTGAGGAGAGTGTGTTTCGCTGATGTTTTTATACACACGGGACATGTTACCAGGTGTACAGTTTAAGTGAGGAGGGTGTGTTTCGCTGATGTTTTTATACACACGGGACATGTTACCAGGTGAACAGTATAGGTGAGGAGACTGTGTTGCATTGATGGTTTAATAGACACGGGACATGTTACTAGGTGAACAGTATAAGTGAGGAGAGTGTGTTCCCCTAATGTTTTAATAGACACGGGACAAGTTACCAGGTGAACAGTATAAGTGAGGAGAGTGTGTTCCCCTGATTGTTTAATATACACAGGACATGTTACCAGGTGAACAGTTTAAGTTAGGAGAGTGTGTTTCGCTGATGTTTTAATACACACGGGACATGTTACCAGGTGAACAGTATAAGTGAGGAGAGTGTGTTCCCCTGATGGTTTAATATACACGAGACATGTTGCCAGGTGAACATTAAATGTGAGGTGAGTGTGTTCCCCTGATGGTTTAATATACACAGGACATGTTACCAGGTGAACAGTTTAAGTTAGGAGAGTGTGTTTCGCTGATGTTTTAATACACACGGGACTTGTTACCAGGTGAACAGTATAAGTGAGGAGAGTGTGTTCCCCTGATGGTTTAATATACACGAGACATGTTACCAGGTGAACAGTATATGTGAGGCGAGTGTGTTCCCCAGATTGTTTAATATACACAGGACATCTTACCAGGTGAACAGTTTCAGTGAGGAGAGTGTGTTCCCCAGATTGTTTAATATACACTGGACATTTCACCAGGTGAACAGTATAGGTGAGGAGACTGTGTTGCATTGATGGTTTAATAGACACGGGACATGTTACCAGGTGAACAGTATAAGTGAGGAGAGTGTGTTCCCCTAATGTTTTAATAGACACGGGACAAGTTACCAGGTGAACAGTATAAGTGAGGAGAGTGTGTTCCCCTGATTGTTTAATATACACAGGAATTGTTACCAGGTGAACAGTTTAAGAGAGGAGAGTGTGTTTCGCTGATGTTTTAATACACACGGGACATGTTACCAGGTGAACAGTTTAAGTGAGGAGAGTGTGTTCCCCTGATGGTTTAATATACACAGGACATGTTACCAGGTGAACAGTTTAAGTGAGGAGAGTCTGTTTCGCTGATGTTTTAATGCACACGGGACATGTTACCAGGTGAACAGTATAAGTGAGGAGAATATGTTTCGCTGATATTTTAATACACACGGGACATGTCACCAGGTGAACAGTATAAGTGAGGCGAGTGTGTTCCCCAGATTGTTTCATATACACGGGACATGTTACCAGGTGAACAGTATAAGTGAGCAGAGTGTGTTCGCCTGATTGTTTAATACACACGGGACATGTTGCCAGGTGAGCAGTACAAGTGAGGAGAGTGTGTTCCCCTGATTGTTCAATACGCACGGGACATGTTACCAGGTGAACAGTATAAGTGAGGCGAGCGTGTTACCCAGATTGTTTAATATACACGGGACATGTTACCAGGTGAACCGTATAAGTGAGGAGAGTGTGTTCCCCTGTTTGTTTAATACACACGGGACATGTTACCAGGTGAACAGTGCAAGTGAGCAGAGTGTGTTCCCCTGATATTTTAATACACACGGGACATGTTGCCTGGTGAACAGTATAAGTGAGGAGAGTGTGTTCCCCAGATTGTTTAATACACACGGGACATGTTACCAGGTGAACAGTATAGGTGAGGAGAGGGTGTTCCCCTGATGTTTAATCTACACGGGACATGTTACCAGATGAACAGTATAAGTGAGGAGAGTGTGTTCTCCTAATGTTTTAATAGACACAGGACAAGTTAACAGGTTAACAGTATAAGTGAGGAGAGTGTGTTCCCCTGATGGTTTAATATACACGAGACATGTTACCAGGTGAACAGTATAAGTGAGGAGAGTGTGTTTCCCTGATGTTTTAATACACACGGGACATGTTCCCATTTGAACAGTATAAGTGAGGAGAATGTGTTCCCCTGTTTGTTGAATATACACGGGACATGTCACCAGGTGAACAGTATAAGTGAGGAGAGTGTGTTCTCCTGATTGTTTAATACACACACAGGACATGTTACCAGGTGAACAGTATAAGTGAGGAGAGTGTGTTCCCCTGTTTGTTGAAGATACACGGGAAACGATACCAGGTGAACAGTATAAGTGAGGAGAGTATGTTCCTCTGATGTTTTAATACACACGGGACATTTTGCCAGGTTAACAGTATAAGTGAGGAGATTGTGTTCCCCAGATTGTTTAATACACACGGGAAATGTTACCAGGTGAACAGTATAGGTGAGGAGAGGGTGTTCCCCTGATGTTTTAATACACACGGGACATGTTACCAGATGAACAGTATAAGTGAGGAGAGTGTGTTCCCCTAATGTTTTAATAGACACGGGACAAGTTACCAGGTGAACAGTATAAGTGAGGCGAGTGTGTTCCCCAGATTGTTTAATCTACACAGGACATGTTACCAGGTGAACAGTATAAGTGAGGAGAGTGTGTTCCCCTGATTGTTTAATCCACACAGGACATGTTACCAGGTGAACAGTATAAGTGAGGAGAGTGTGTTCACCTGATGGTTTAATATACACGGGACATGTTACCAGATGAACAGTATAAGTGAGGAGAGTGTGTTCCCCTAATGTTTTAATAGACACGGGACAAGTTACAAGGTGAACAGTATAAGTGAGGCGAATGTGTTCCCCAGATTGTTTAATATACACGGCACATGTTACCAGGTGAACAGTATAAGTGAAGAGAGTTTGTTCCCCTGTTTGTTTAATACACACGGAACATGTTACCAGGTGAACAGTATAAGTGAGGCGAGTGTGTTCCCCAGATTGTTTAATATACACGGGACATGTTACCAGGTGAACAGTATAAGTGAGGAGAGTGTGTTCCCCTGTTTGTTTAATACACACGGGACATGTTACCAGGTGAACAGTATAAGTGAGGAGAGTGTGTTTCGCTGATGTTTTAATATACACGAGACATGTTACCAGGTGAACAGTATAAGTGAGGAGAGTGTGTTCCCCTGATGGTTTAATACACACGGGACATGTTACCAGGTGAACAGTATAAGTGAGGAGAGTGTGTTCCCCTGATGGTTTAATACACACGGGACATGTTACCAGGTGAACAATATAAGTGAGGAGAGTGTGTTCCCCTGATGGTTTAATACACACGGGACATGTTACCAGGTGAACAGGATAAGTGAGGAGAGTGTGTTCCCCAGATTGTTTAATATACACAGGACATGTTACCAGGTGAACAGTTTAAGAGAGGAGAGTGTGTTTTGCTGATGTTTTAATACACACGGGACATGTTACCAGGTGAACAGCTTAAGTGAGGAGAGTGTGTTTCGCTGATATTTTAATATACACAGGACACGTTACCAGGTGAACAGTTTAAGTGAGGAGAGTGTGTTTCGCTGATGTTTTAATACACACGGGACAAGTTACCAGGTGAACAGTATAAGTGAGGAGAGTGTGTTTCGCTGATGTTTTAATACACACGGGACATGTCACCAGGTGAACAGTATAAGTGAGGCGAGTGTGTTCCCCAGATTGTTTCATATACACGGGACATGTTGCCAGGTGAGCAGTACAAGTGAGGAGAGTGTGTTCCCTTGATGGTTTAATACACACGGGACATGTTACCAGGTGAACAGTATAAGTGAGGAGAGTGTGTTCCCCTGATGGTTTAATACACACGGGACATGTTACCAGGTGAACAGTATAAGTGAGGAGAGTGTGTTCCCCTGATGGTTTAATACACACGGGACATGTTACCAGGTGAACAGAAGAAGTGAGGACAGTTTGTTGCCCTGATTGTTTAACACTGACGGGACATGTCACCAGGTGAACAGTATAAGTGAGGAGAGTGTGTTCCCCTGATGGTTTAATACACACAGGACATGTTACTAGGTGAACAGTATAAGTGAGGAGAGTGTGTTCCCCTGATGGTTTAATACACACAGGACATGTTACCAGGTGAACAGTATAAGTGAGGAGAGTGTGTTCCCCTGATGGTTTCATATACACGGGACATGTAACCAGGTGAACAGTATAAGTGAGGAGAGGGTGTTTCGCTGATGTTTTAATACGCACGGGACATGTTACCAGGTGAACAGTATAAGTGAGGCGAGCGTGTTACCCAGATTGTTTAATATACACGGGACATGTTACCAGGTGAAGCGTATAAGTGAGGAGAGTGTGTTCCCCTGTTTGTTTAATACACACGGGACATGTTACCAGGTGAACAGTGTAAGTGAGCAGAGTGTGTTCCCCTGATGGTTTAATATACACGACACATGTTACCAGGTGAACAGTATAAGTGAGGAGAGTGTGTTCACCGATTGTTTAATACACACGGGACATGTCACCAGGTGAACAGTATAAGTGAGCAGAGTGTGTTCCCCTGATATTTTAATACACACGGGACATGTTGCCAGGTGAACAGTATAAATGAGGAGAGTGTGTTCCCCAGATTGTTTAATACACACGGGACATGTTACCAGGTGAACAGTATAAGTGAGGAGAGTGTGTTTCCCTGATGTTTTAATACACACGGGACATGTTCCCATTTGAACAGTATAAGTGAGGAGAGTGTGTTCCCCTGTTTGCTTAATATACACGGGACATGTCACCAGGTGAACAGTATAAGTGAGGAGAGTGTGTTCTCCTGATTGTTTAATACACACACAGGACATGTTACCAGGTGAACAGTATAAGTGAGGAGAGTGTGTTCCCCTGTTTGTTGAAGATACACGGGAAACGATACCAGGTGAACAGTATAAGTGAGGAGAGTATGTTCCCCTGATGTTTTAATACACACGGGACATTTTGCCAGGTTAACAGTATAAGTGAGGAGAGTGTGTTCCCCTGTTTGTTGAAGATACACGGGAAACGATACCAGGTGAACAGTATAAGTGAGGAGAGTATGTTCCCCTGATTGTTTAATACACACGGGAAATTTTACCAGGTGAACAGTATAGGTGAGGAGAGGGTGTTCCCCCGATGTTTTAATACACACGGGACATGTTACCAGATGAACAGTATAAGTGAGGAGAGTGTGTTCCCCTAATGTTTTAATAGACACGGGACAAGTTACCAGGTGAACAGTATAAATGAGGCGAGTGTGTTCCCCAGATTGTTTAATATACACAGGACATGTTACCAGGTGAACAGTATAAGTGAGGAGAGTGTGTTCCCCTGATTGTTTAATCCACACAGGACATGTTACCAGGTGAACAGTATAAGTGAGGAGAGTGTGTTCCCCTGATGGTTTAATATACACGGGACATGTTACCAGGTGAACATTTTAAGTGAGGAGAGTGTGTTCACCTGATGGTTTAATATACACGGGACATGTTACCAGATGAACAGTATAAGTGAGGTGAGTGTGTTCCCCTAATGTTTTAATAGACACGGGACAAGTTACCAGGTGAACAGTATAAGTGAGGCGAGTGTGTTCCCCTGATGGTTGAATACTGACGGGACATGTTGCCAGGCGTAAAGTATAATTGAGGAGAGTGTGTTCCCCTGATTGTTCAATGCACACGGGACATGTTTGCAGGTGAAAAGTATAAGTGAGGAGAGTGTGTTCCCCTGATTGTTTAATAGACACGGGACATGTTACCAGATGATCAGTATAAGTGAGGAGAGTGTGTTCCCCTGATTGTTTAATACACACGGGACATGTTACCAGGTGAACAGTATAAGGGAGAAGAGTGTGTTCCCCTGATGGTTGAATACTGACGGGACATGTTACCAGATGAACAGTATAGTGAGGAGAGTGTGTTCATCTGATGGTTTAATATACATGGGACATGTTACCAGGTGAACAGCATAAGTGAGGAGAGTGTGTTCCCCTCATGGTTTAATATGCATGGGACATGTTACCAGGTGAACAGTATAAGTGAGGAGAGTGTGTTCCCCTGATTGTTTAATACACACAGGACATGTTACCAGATGATCAGTAAAAGTGAGGAGGGTGTGTTCCCCTGATGGCTTAATATACACGGGACATGTTACCAGGTGAACCGTATAAGTGTGGAGAGTGTGTTCCCCTGATTGTTTAATACACACAGGGCATGTAACCAGGTGAACAGTCTAAGTGAGGAGAGGGCTTTCCTCTGATGGTTTAATACGCATGGGACATGTCACCAAGTCAACTGTATAAGTGAGGAGAGTGTGTTCCCCTGATTGTTTAATGCACACGGGACATGTTACCAGGTGAACAGTATAAGTGAGGAGAGTGTGTTCCGCTGATGGTTTAATACTGACGGGACATGTTACCAGATGATCAGTAAAAGTGAGGAGAGTGTGTTCTCCTGATTGTTTAATATACACGGGACATGTCACCAGGTGAACAGTATAAGTGAGGAGAGTGTGTTCCCCTGATGATTTAATACACATGGGACATGTTACCAGGTGAACAGTATAAGTGAGGAGAGTGTGTTCCCCTGATTGTTTTATATACACGGACATGTCAACAGGTGAACAGTATAAGTGAGGAGAGTGTGTTCCCCTGATGGTTTAATACGCACGGGACGTGTTACCAGATGAACAGTATAGTGAGGAGAGTGTGTTCATCTGATGTTTTAATATACATGGGACATGTTACCAGGTGAAAAGTGTAAGTGATGAGATGATGTTCCCCTGATGGTTTAATACACACAGGACATGTTACCAGGTGAACAGTATAAGTGAGGAGAGTGTGTTCCCTGATTGTTTAATACACCACGGGACATGTTACCAGATGAACAGTATAAGAGAGGAGAGTGTGTTCCCCTGATTGTTTAATACACACGGGACATGTTACCAGGTGAACAGTATAAGTGAGGAGAGTGTGTTCCCCTGATGGTTTAATATACACGGGACATATTGCCAGGTGAACAGTATAATTGAAGACAGTGTGTTCCCCTGATGGTTAAATGCACACAGGACATGTTACCAGGTGAACAGTATAAGTGAGGAGAGTGTGTTCCCCTGATTGTTTAATACACACAGGGCATGTTACCAGGTGAACAGTATAAGTGAGGAGAGTGTGTTCCCCTGATTGTTTAATACACACAGGGCATGTTACCAGGTGAACAGTATAAGTGAGGAGAGTGTGTTCCCCTGAATGTTCAATGCACACGGGACATGTTTGCAGGTGAACAGTATAAGTGAGGAGAGCTTGTTCCCCTGATGGATTAATATACACGGGACATGTTACCAGGTGAACAGTAAAAGTGAGGAGATTGTGTTCCCCTGAATGTTCAATGCACACGGGACATGTTTGCAGGTGAACATTATAAGTGAGGAGATCTTGTTCCCCTGATGGTTTAATATACACGGGACATGTTACCAGGTGAACAGTATAAGTGAGGAGAGTGTGTTCCCCTGATTGTTCAATGCACACGGGACATGCTTGCAGGTGAACAGTATAAGTGAGGAGAGTGTGTTCCCCTGATGGCTTAATATACACGGGACATGTTACCAGGTGAACAGTATAAGTGAGGAGAGTGTGTTCCCCTGATTGTTTAATACAGACAGGACATGTTACCAGATGAACAGTATAAGTGAGGAGAGTGCTTTCCCCTGATGGTTTAAGAGACACGGGACATGTTACCAGGTGAACAGTATAATTGAAGAGAGTGTGTTCCCCTGATGGTTTCATGCACACAGGACATGTTACCAGGTGAACAGTATAAGTGAGGAGAGTGTGTTCCCCTGATGGTTTAATATACACAGGACATGTTACCAGGTGAACAGTATAAGTGAGGAGAGTGTGTTCCCCTGATGGTTTAATATACACGGGACATGTTACCAGGTGAAAGGTATAAGTGAGGAGAGTGTGTTCCCCTGATGGTTTAATATACATGGGACATGTTACCAGGTGAACAGTATAAGTGAGGAGACTGTGTTCCCCTGATGGTTTAATATACACGGGACATGTTTCCAGGTGAACAGTATAAGTGAGGAGAGTTTGTTCCCCTGATTGTTTAATCCTGACGGGACATGTCACCAGGTGAACAGTATATGTGAGGAGAGTGTGTTCCCCTGATTGTTTAATGCACACGGGACATGTTACCAGGTGAACAGTATAAGTGAGGAGAGTGTGTTCCCCTGATGGCTTAATATACACGGGACATGTTACCAGGTGAACAGTATTAGTGAGGAGAGTTTGTTCCCCTGATTGTTTAATATACGTGGGACATTTTTCCAGGTGAACAGTATAAGTGAGGAGATTGTGTTCCCCTGATGGTTTCATACACACGGGACATGTTACCAGATGAACAGTATAAGTGAGGAGAGTGTGTTCCCCTGTTGGTTTAATACACACGGGACATTTTACCAGATGAACAGTATAAGTGAGGAGATTGTGTTCCCCTGATGGTTTAATATACACGGGACAGGTTTCCAGGTGAAGAGTTTAAGTGAGGAGAGTTTTTTCCCCTGATGGTTTAATACACACGGGACATGTTGCCACATGAACAGTATAAGTGAGGAGAGTGTGTTCCCCTGATGGTCTAGTACACACGGGACATGTTACCAGATGAACAGTATGAGTGAGGAGATTGTGTTCTCCTGATTGTTTAATATACACGGGACATATCACCAGGTGAACAGTATAAGTGAGGAGAGTGTGTTCCCCTGATGGTTTAATACACATGGGACATGTTACCAGATGAACAGTATAAGTGAGGAGAGTGTGTTCCCCTGATTGTTTTATATACACGGACATGTCAACAGGTGAACAGTATAAGTGAGGAGAGTGTGTTACCCTGATGGTTTAATACGCACGGGACGTGTTACCAGGTGAACAGTATAAGTGAGGAGAGTGTGTTCCCCTGATGGTTTAATATACACGGGACATGCTACCAGGTGATCTGTATAAGTGAGGAGAGTATGTTGCCCTCATTGTTTAATATGCACGGTACATGTTACCAGGTGAACAGTATAAGTGAGGAGAGTGTGTTCTCCTGATTGTTTAATACACACAGGGCATGTTACCAGGTGAACAGTATAAGTGAGGAGAGCGTGTTCCCCTGATGGTTTAATATACACGGGACATGTTACCAGGTGAACAGTATAAGTGAGGAGAGTGTGTTCCCCTGATGTTTTAATATGCATGGGACATGTTACCAGGTGAACAGTATAAGTGAGGAGACTGTGTTCCCCTGATGGTTTAATATACACGGGACATGTTACCAGGCGAACAGTATAAGTGAGGAGAGTGTGTTCCCATGATGGTTTAATACACACGGGACATGTCACCGGGTGAACAGCATAAATGAGGAGAGGGTGTTCCCCTTATTGTTCAATGCACACGGGACATGTTTGCAGGCGAACAGTATAAGTGAGGAGAGTTTGTTCCCCTGATTGTTTAATACACACAGGGCATGTTACCAGGTGAACAGTATAAGTGAGCAGAGCGTGTTCCCCTGATGGTTTAATATACACGGGACATGTTACCAGGTGAACAGTATAAGTTAGGAGAGTGTGTTCCCCTGATGGTTTAATATGCATGGGACATGTTACCAGGTGAACAGTATAAGTGAGGAGACTGTGTTCCCCTGATGGTTTAATATACACGGGACATGTTACCAGGTGAACAGTATAAGTGAGGAGACTGTGTTCCCCTGATGGTTTAATATACACGGGACATGTTACCAGGTGAACAGTATAAGTGAGGAGAGTGTGTTCCACTGATGGTTTAAAACACACGGGACATGTCACCAGGTGAACAGCATAAGTGAGGAGAGTGTGCTCCCCTGATTGTTTAATATACACAGGGCATGTTACCAGGTGAACAGTATAAGTGAGGAGAGTTTGTTCCCCTGATTGTTTAATACACACAGGACATGTTACCAGGCGAACAGTATAAGTGAGGAGAGTGTGTTCCCCTGATTGTTTAAAGCACACGGGACATATTGCCAGGTGATCAGTATAAGTGAGGAGAGTGTGTTCCCCTGATGGTTTAATATACATGGGACATGTTACCAGGTGAACAGTATAAGTGAGGAGAGTGTGTTCCCCCGATGGTTCATTATACACGGGACATATTGCCAGTTGAACAGTATAAGTGAGGAGAGTGTGTTCCCCTGATGGTTTAAGAGACACGGGACATGTTACCAGGTGAACAGTATAAGTGAGGAGAGTGTTTTCCCCTGATGGTTTAATATTCACGGGACATATTGCCAGGTGAACAGTATAAGTGAGGAGAGTGTGTTCCCCTGATGGTTTAATATACATGGGACATGTTACCAGGTGAACAGTATAAGTGAGGAGAGTGTGTTCCCCCGATGGTTTAATATACCCGGGACATGTTTCCAGGTGAACAGTAAAGGTGAGGAGAGTTTGTTCCCCTGATTGTTTAATACTGACGGGACATGTCATCAGGTGAACAGTATATGTGAGGAGAGTGTGTTCCCCTGATGGTTTAATATACACGGAACATGTTACCAGGTGAACAGTATAAGTGAGGAGAGTGTGTTCCATTGTTGGTTTAATATACACAGGACTTGTTAACAGGTGAACAGTATAAGTGAGGAGAGTGTGTTCCCCTGATTGTTTAATATACACGGGACATGTTACTTGCTGAATAGTATTAGTGAGGATAGTGTGTTCCCCTGATGGTTTAATATACATGGGACATGTTACCAGGTTAACAGTGTAAGTGAGGAGACTGTGTTCCCCTGATTGTTTAAGACACACGGGACATGTCAGCAGTTGAAAAGTTTAAGTGAGGAGAGAGTGTTCCGCTGCTGGTTTAATATACACAGGACATGTTTCCAGGTGAACAGTATAAGTGAGGAGATTGTGTTCCCCTGATGGTTTAATACACACGGGACATGTTACCAGATGAACAGTATAAGTGAGGAGAGTGTGTTCCCCTGATTGTTTAATACACACGGAACATTTTACCAGATGAACAGTATAAGTGAGGAGATTGTGTTCCCCTGATGGTTTAATATACACGGGACAGGTTTCCAGGTGAACAGTATAAGTGAAGAGAGTGTGTTCCCCTGATGGTTTAATACACACGGGACATGTTACCACATGAACAGTATAAGTGAGGAGAGTGTGTTCCCCTGATGGTTTAGTACACATGGGACATTTTACCAGATGAACAGTATAAGTGAGGAGAGTGTGTTCCCCTGATTGTTTAATATACACGGGACATGTCACCAGGTGAACAGTATAAGTGAGGAGATTGTGTTCCCCTGATGGTTTAATATACACTGGACATGTTACCAGGTGAACAGTATAAGTGAGGAGAGTGTGTTCCCCTGATTGTTAAATATACACAGGACATGTTACCAGGTGAACAGTATAAGTGAGGAGAGTGTGTTCCCCTGATGGTTTAATACACACGGGACATGTTACCACATGAACAGTATAAGTGAGGAGAGTGTGTTCCCCTGATGGTTTAGTACACATGGGACATTTTACCAGATGAACAGTATAAGTGAGGAGAGTGTGTTCCCCTGATTGTTTAATATACACGGGACATGTCACCAGGTGAACAGTATAAGTGAGGAGATTGTGTTCCCCTGATGGTTTAATACACGGGGGACATGTTAGCAGGTAAACAGTATAAGTGAGGAGAGTATGATCCCCTGATGGTTAAATGCACACAGGACATATCACCATTTGAACAGGATAAGTGAGGAGAGTGTGTTCCCCTGATGGTTTAATATACACAGGAGATGTCACCAGGTGAACAGTATAAGTGAGGAGAGTGTGTTCCCCTGATGGTTTAATATACACTGGACATGTTACCAGGTGAACAGTATAAGTGAGGAGAGTGTGTTCCCCTGATTGTTAAATATACACAGGACATGTTACCAGGTGAACAGTATAAGTGAGGAGAGTGTGTTCCCCTGATGGTTTCATGCACACAGGACATGTTACCAGGCGAACAGTATAAGTGAGGAGAGTGTGTTCCCCTGATGGTTAAATATACACGGGACATGTTACCAGGTGAACGGTATAAGTGAGGAGAGTGTGTTCCCCTGATGGTTTAATATACACGGGACATGTTACCAGGTGAACAGTATAAGTGAGGAGAGTGTTTTCCCCTGATGTTTTAAGAGACACGGGACATGTTACCAGGTGAACAGTATAATTGAAGAGAGTGTGTTCCCCTGATGGTTTAATGCACACAGGACATGTTACCAGGTGAACAGTATAAGTGAGGAGAGTGTGTTCCCCTGATGGTTTAATATACACGGGACATGTTACCAGGTGAAAGGTATAAGTGAGGAGAGTGTGTTCCCCTGATGGTTTAATATACATGGGGCATGTTACCAGGTGAACAGTATAAGTGAGGAGAGTGTGTTCCCCTGATGGTTTAATATACACGGGACATGTTTCCAGGTGAACAGTATAAGTGAGGAGAGTTTGTTCCCCTGATTGTTTAATCCTGACGGGACATGTCACCAGGTGAACAGTATATGTGAGGAGAGTGTGTTCCCCTGATTGTTTAATGCACACGGGACATGTTACCATGTGAACACTATAAGTGAGGAGAGTGTGTTCCCCTGATGGCTTAATATACACGGGACATGTTACCAGGTGAACAGTATTAGTGAGGAGAGTGTGTTCCCCTGATTGTTTAATATACGTGGGACATGTTTCCAGGTGAACTGTATAAGTGAGGAGATTGTGTTCCCCTGATGGTTTAATACACACGGGACATGTTACCAGATGAACAGTATAAGTGAGGAGAGTGTGTTCCCCTGTTGGTTTAATACACACGGGACATTTTACCAGATGAACAGTATAAGTGAGGAGATTGTGTTCCCCTGATGGGTTAATATACACGGGACAGGTTTCCAGGTGAAGAGTTTAAGTGAGGAGAGTGTTTTCCCCTGATGGTTTAATACACACGGGACATGTTGCCACATGAACAGTATAAGTGAGGAGAGTGTGTTCCCCTGATGATTTAGTACACACGGGAGATGTTACCAGATGAACAGTATGAGTGAGGAGATTGTGTTCTCCTGATTGTTTAATATACACGGGACATGTCACCAGGTGAACAGTATAAGTGAGGAGAGTGTGATCCCCTGATGGTTTAATACACATGGGACATGTTACCAGATGAACAGTATAAGTGAGGAGAGTGTGTTCCCCTGATTGTTTTATATACACGGACATGTCAACAGGTGAACAGTATAAGTGAGGAGAGTGTGTTACCCTGATGGTTTAATACGCACGGGACGTGTTACCAGGTGAACAGTATAAGTGAGGAGAGTATGTTCCCCTGATGGTTTAATATACACGGGGCATGCGACCAGGTGATCTGTATAAGTGAGGAGAGTATGTTGCCCTCATTGTTTAATACGCACGGTACCTGTTACCAGGTGAACAGTATAAGTGAGGAGAGAGTGTTCTCCTGATTGTTTAATACACACAGGGCATGTTACCAGGTGAACAGTATAAGTGAGGAGAGCGTGTTCCCCTGATGGTTTAATATACACGGGACATGTTACCAGGTGAACAGTATAAGTGAGGAGAGTGTGTTCCCCTGATGGTTTAATATGCATGGGACATGTTACCAGGTGAACAGTATAAGTGAGGAGACTGTGTTCCCCTGATGGTTTAATATACACGGGACATGTTAACAGGCGAACAGTATAAGTGAGGAGAGTGTGTTCCCATGATGGTTTAATACACACGGGACATGTCACCAGGTGAACAGCATAAATGAGGAGAGTGTGTTCCCCTTATTGTTCAATGCACACGGGACATGTTTGCAGGCGAACAGTATAAGTGAGGAGAGTTTGTTCCCCTGATTGTTTAATACACACAGGGCATGTTACCAGGTGAACAGTATAAGTGAGCAGAGCGTGTTCCCCTGATGGTTTAATATACACGGGACATGTTACCAGGTGAACAGTATAAGTTAGGAGAGTGTGTTCCCTGATGGTTTAATATGCATTGGACATGTTACCAGGTGAACAGTATAAGTGAGGAGACTGTGTTCCCCTGATGGTTTAATATACACGGTACATGTTACCAGGTGAACAGTATAAGTGAGGAGACTGTGTTCCCCTGATGGTTTAATATACACGGGACATGTTACCAGGTGAACAGTATAAGTGAGGAGAGTGTGTTCCCCTGATGGTTTAATACACACGGGACATGTCACCAGGTGAACAGCATAAGTGAGGAGAGTGTGCTCCCCTGATTGTTTAATATACACAGGGCATGTTACCAGGTGAACAGTATAAGTGAGGAGAGTTTGTTCCCCTGATTGTTTAATACACACAGGACATGTTACCAGGCGAACAGTGTAAGTGAGGAGAGTGTGTTCCCCTGTTTGTTTAATGCACACGGGACATTTTTGCAGGCGAACTGTATAAGTGAGGAGAGTGTGTTCCCTGATTGTTTAATACACACAGGGCATGTTACCAGGTGAAAAGTATAAGTGAGGAGAATGTTTTCCCCTGATGGTTTAATATACACGGGACATATTGCCAGGTGATCAGTATAAGTGAGGAGAGTGTGTTCCCCTGATGGTTTAATATACATGGGACATGTTACCAGGTGAACAGTATAAGTGAGGAGAGTGTGTTCCCCCGATGGTTTAATATACACGGGACATATTGCCAGTTGAACAGCATAAGTGAGGAGAGTGTGTTCCCCTGATGGTTTAAGAGACACGGGTCATGTTACCAGGTGAACAGTATAAGTGAGGAGAGTTTGTTCCCCTGATTGTTTAATACTGACGGGACATGTCACCAGGTGAACAGTATATGTGAGGAGAGTGTGTTCCCCTGATGGTTTAATATACACGGGACATGTTACCAGGTGAACAGTATAAGTGAGGAGAGTGTGTTCCATTGTTGGTTTAATATACACAGGACTTGTTAACAGGTGAACAGTATAAGTGAGGAGAGTGTGTTCCCCTGATTGTTTAATATACACGGGACATGTTACTAGCTGAATAGTATTAGTGAGGATAGTGTGTTCCCCTGATGGTTTAATATACATGGGACATGTTACCAGGTTAACAGTGTAAGTGAGGAGACGGTGTTCCCCTGATTGTTTAATACACACAGGACATGTCAGCAGTTGAAAAGTTTAAGTGAGGAGAGTGGGTTCCCCTGATGGTTTAATATACACAGGACATGTTACCAGGTGAACAGTATAAGTGAGGAGATTGTGTTCCCCTGATGGTTTAATATACACGGGATATGTTTCCAGGTGAACAGTATAAGTGAGGAGATTGTGTTCCCCTGATGGTTTAATACACACGGGACATGTTACCAGATGAACAGTATAAGTGAGGAGAGTGTGTTCCCCTGATTGTTTAATACACACGGGACATTTTACCAGATGAACAGTATAAGTGAGGAGATTGTGTTCCCCTGATGGTTTAATATACACGGGACAGGTTTCCAGGTGAACAGTATAAGTGAGGAGAGTGTGTTCCCCTGATGGTTTAATACACACGGGACATGTTGCCACATGAACAGTATAAGTGAGGAGAGTGTGTTCCCCTGATGGTTTAGTACACATGGGACATGTTACCAGATGAACAGTATAAGTGAGGAGATTGTGTTCCCCTGATTGTTTAATATACACGGGACATGTCACCAGGTGAACAGTATAAGTGAGGAGATTGTGTTCCCCTGATGGTTTAATACACGGGGGACATGTTAGCAGGTAAACAGTATAAGTGAGGAGAGTATGATCCCCTGATGGTTAAATGCACACAGGACATATCACCATTTGAACAGGATAAGTGAGGAGAGTGTGTTCCCCTGATGGTTTAATATACACAGGAGATGTCACCAGGTGAACAGTATAAGTGAGGAGAGTGTGTTCCCCTGATGGTTTAATATACACTGGACATGTTACCAGGTGAACAGTATAAGTGAGGAGAGTGTGTTCCCCTGATTGTTAAATATACACAGGACATGTTACCAGGTGAACAGTATAAGTGAGGAGAGTGTGTTCCCCTGATGATTGAATATACACGGGACATGCTACCAGGTGAACAGTATATGTGAGGAGAGTGTGTTCACCTGATGGTTTAATTCATACGGGACATGTTACCAGATTAACAGTATAAGTGAGGAGAGTATGTTGCCCTCACTGTTTAATACGCACGGGACATGTTACTAGGTGAACAGCATAAGTGTGGAGAATGTGTTCCCCTGATGGTTTAATACACAAGGGACATGTTACCAGGTGAACAGTATAAGTGAGGAGAGTGTGTTCTCCTGATTGTTAAATACACACAGGGCATGTTACCAGGTGAACAGTATAAGTGAGGAGAGCGTGTTCCCCTGATGGTTTAATATACACGGGACAAGTTACCAGGTGAACAGTATAAGTGAGGAGAGTGTGTTCCGCTGATGGTTTAATATGCATGGGACATGTTACCAGGTGAACATTATAAGTGAGGAGACTGTGTTCCCCTGATGGTTTAATATACACGGGACATGTTACCAGGTGAACAGTATAAGTGAGGAGAGTTTGTTCCCCTGATTGTTTAATAACTGACGGGACATGTCACCAGGTGAACAGCATAAGTGAGGTGAGTGTGTTCCCCTGATGGCTTAATACACACGGGACATGTTACCAGGTGAACAGTATAAGTGAGGAGAGTGCGTTCCCCTGATTGTTTAATACACACAGGGCATGTTACCAGGTGAAAAGTATAAGTGAGTAGAGTGTTTTCCCCTGATGGTTTTAGAGACACGGGACATGTTACCAGGTGAACAGTAAAAGTGAGGAGAGTGTTTTCCCCTGATTGTTTAATATACACGGGACATATTGCCAGGTGAACAGTATAATTGAAGAGAGTGTGTTCCCCTGATGGTTTAATGCACACAGGACATGTTACCAGGTGAACAGTATAAGTGAGGAGAGTGTGTTCCCCTGATGGTTTAATATACACGGGACATGTTACCAGGTGAACAGTATAAGTGAGGAGAGGGTGTTCCCCTGATGGTTTAATATACACGGGACATATTGGCAGTTGAACAGTATAATTGAAGACAGTGTGTCCCCCTGATGGTTAAATGCACACAGGACATGTTACCAGGTGAACAGTATAAGTGAGGAGAGTGTGTTCCCCTGATTGTTTAATACACACAGGGCATGTTACCAGGTGAACAGTATAAGTGAGGAGAGTGTGTTCCCCTGATTGTTTAATACACACAGGGCATGTTACCAGATGAACGGTATAAGTGAGGAGAGTTTGGTCCCCTGATTGTTTAATAACTGACGGGACATGTTACCAGGTGAACGGTATAAGTGAGGAGACTGTGTTCCCCTGATGGTTTAATATACACTGGACATGTCACCAGGTGAACAGTATAAGTGAGGAGAGTTTGTTCCCCTGTTTGTTTAATAACTGACGGGACATGTTACCAGGTGAACAGTATAAGTGAGGAGAGGGTGTTCCCCTGATGGTTTAATATACACGGGACATATTGGCAGTTGAACAGTATAATTGAAGACAGTGTGTTCCCCTGATGGTTAAATGCACACAGGACATGTTACCAGGTGAACAGTATAAGTGAGGAGAGTGTGTTCCCCTGATTGTTTAATACACACAGGGCATGTTACCAGGTGAACAGTATAAGTGAGGAGAGTGTGTTCCCCTGATTGTTTAATACACACAGGGCATGTTACCAGGTGAACAAAATAAGTGAGGAGAGTGTGTTCCCCTGATTGTTCAATGCACACGGGACATGTTTGCAGGTGAACAGTATAAGTGAGGAGAGCTTGTTCCCCTGATGGTTTAATATACACCGGACATTTTACCAGGTGAACAGTATAAGTGAGGAGACTGTGTTCCCCTGATGGTTTAATATACACGGGACATGTTACCAGGTGAACAGTATAAGTGAGGAGAGTGTGTTCCCCTGATTGTTTAATACAGACAGGACATGTTACCAGATGAACAGTATAAGTGAGGAGAGTGCTTTCCCCTGATGGTTTAAGAGACACGGGACATGTTACCAGGTGAACAGTATAATTGAAGAGAGTGTGTTCCCCTGATGGTTTCATGCACACAGGACTTGTTACCAGGTGAACAGTATAAGTGAGGAGAGTGTGTTCCCCTGATGGTTTAATATACACGGGACATGTTACCAGGTGAACGGTATAAGTGAGGAGAGTGTGTTCCCCTGATGGTTTAATATACACGGGACATGTTACCAGGTGAACAGTAGAAGTGAGGAGAGTGTTTTCCCCTGATGGTTTAAAAGACACGGGACATGTTACCAGGTGAACAGTATAATTGAAGAGAGTGTGTTCCCCTGATGGTTTAATGCACACAGGACATGTTACCAGGTGAACAGTATAAGTGAGGAGAGTGTGTTCACCTGATGGTTTAATATACACGGGACATGTTACCAGGTGAACGGTATAAGTGAGGAGAGTGTGTTACCCAGATGGTTTAATATACATGGGACATGTTACCAGGTGAACAGTATAAGTGAGGAGAGTGTGTTCCCCTGATGGTTTAATATACACGGGACATGTTTCCAGGTGAACAGTATAAGTGAGGAGAGTTTGTTCCCCTGATTGTTTATTCCTGACGGGACATGTCACCAGGTGAACAGTATATGTGAGGAGAGTGTGTTCCCCTGATTGTTTAATGCACACGGGACATGTTACCAGGTGAACAGTATAAGTGAGGAGAGTGTGTGCCCCTGATGGCTTAATATACACGGGACATGTTACCAGGTGAACAGTATAAGTGAGGAGAGTGTGTTCCCCTGATGGTTTAATATACACAGGATTGTTAACAGGTCAACAGTATAAGTGAGGAGAGTGTGTTCCCCTGATTGTTTAATATACGTGGGACATGTTTCCAGGTGAACAGTATAAGTGAGGAGATTGTGTTCCCCTGATGGTTTAATACACACGGGACATGTTACCAGATGAACAGTATAAGTGAGGAGAGTGTGTTCCCCTGATGGTTTAATACACACGAGACATTTTACCAGATGAACAGTATAAGTGAGGAGATTGTGTTCCCCTGATGGTTTAATATACACGGGAAAGGTTCCCAGGTGAACTGTATAAGTGAGGAGAGTGTGTTCCCCTGATGGTTTAATACACATTGGACATGTTGCCACATGAACAGTATAAGTGAGGAGAGTGTGTTCCCCTGATGGTTAAATACTCACGGGACATGTTACCAGATGAACAATATAAGTGAGGAGAGTGTGTTCCCCTGATGGTTTAGTACACACGGGACATGTTAAAGGATGAACAGTATGAGTGAGGAGATTGTGTTCTCCTGCTTGTTTAATATACACGGGACATGTCAACAGGTGAACAGTATAAGTGAGGAGAGTGTGTTCCCCTGATGGTTTAATACGCACGGGACGTGTTACCAGGTGAACAGTATAAGTGAGGAGAGTGTGTTCTCCTGATTGTTTAATACACACAGGGCATGTTACCAGGTGAACAGTATAAGTGAGGAGAGCGTGTTCCCCTGATGGTTTAATATACACGGGACATGTTACCAGGTGACCAGTATAAGTGAGGAGAGTGTGTTCCCCTGATGGTTTAATATGCATGGGACATGTTACCAGGTGAACAGTATAAGTGAGGAGACTGTGTTCCCCTGATGGTTTAATATACACGGGACATGTTACCAGGCGAACAGTATAAGTGAGGAGAGTGTGTTCCCCTGATGGTTTAATACACACGGGACATGTCACCGGGTGAACAGCATAAATGAGGAGAGTGTGTTCCCCTGATTGTTCAATGCACACGGGACATGTTTGCAGTCGAACAGTATAAGTGAGGAGAGTTTGTTCCCCTGATTGTTTAATACACACAGGGCATGTAACCAGGTGAACAGCATAAGTGAGGAGAGCGTGTTCCCCTGATGGTTTAATATACACGGGACATGTTACCAGGTGAACAGTATAGGTTAGGAGAGTGTGTTCCCCTGATGGTTTAATATGCATGGGACATGTTACCAGGTGAACAGTATAAGTGAGGAGACTGTGTTCCCCTGATGGTTTAATATACACGGGACATGTTACCAGGTGAACAGTATAAGTGAGGAGACTGTGTTCCCCTGAAGGTTTAATATACACGGGACATGTTACCAGGTGAACAGTATAAGTGAGGAGAGTGTGTTCCCCTGATGGTTTAATACACACGGGACATGTCACCAAGTGAACAGCATAAGTGAGGAGAGTGTGTTCCCCTGATTGTTTAATATACACAGGGCATGTTACCAGGTGAACAGTATAAGAGAGGAGAGTTTGTTCCCCTGATTGTTGAATACACACAGGACATGTTACCAGGCGAACAGTATAAGTGAGGAGAGTGTGTTCCCCTGATTGTTTAATGCACACGGGACATGTTTGCAGGTGAACTGTATAAGTGAGGAGAGTGTGTTCCCCTGATTGTTTAATACACACAGGGCATGTTACCAGGTGAAACGTATAAGTGAGGAGAGTGTTTTCCCCTGATGGTTTCATATACACGGGACATATTGTCAGGTGATCAGTATAAGTGAGGAGAGTGTGTTCCCCCGATGGTTTAATATACACGGGACATATTGCCAGGTGAACAGTATAAGTGAGGAGAGTGTGTTCCCCTGATGGTTTAAGAGACACGGGACATGTTACCAGGTGAACAGTATAAGTGAGGAGAGTGTTTTCCCCTGATGGTTTAATATACACGGGACATATTGCCAGGTGAACAGTATAAGTGAGGAGCGTGTGTTCCCCTGATGGTTTAATATACATGGGACATGTTACCAGGTGAACAGTATAAGTGAGGAGAGTGTGTTCCCCTGATGGTTTAATATACCCGGGACATGTTTCCAGGTGAACAGTAAGGTGAGGAGAGTTTGTTCCCCTGATTGTTTCATACTGACGGGACATGTCACCAGGTGAACAGTATATGTGAGGAGAGTGTGTTCTCCTGATTGTTTAATGCACACGGGACATGTTACCAGGTGAACAGTATAAGTGAGGAGAGTGTGTTCCCCTGATGGTTTAATATACACGGGACATGTTACCAGGTGAACAGTATAAGTGAGGAGAGTGTGTTCCATTGTTGGTTAAATATACACAGGACTTGTTAACAGGTGAACAGTATAAGTGAGGAGAGTGTGTTCCCCTGATTGTTTAATATACACAGGACATATTAACAAGTGAACAGTATAAGTGAGGAGAGTCTGTTCCCCAGATTGATTATTATACACGGGACATGTTACTAGCTGAATAGTATTAGTGAGGATAGTGTGTTCCCCTGATGGTTTAATATACATGTGACATGTTACCAGGTTAACAGTGTAAGTGAGGAGACTGTGTTCCCCTGATTGTTTAATACACACGGGACATGTCAGCAGTTGAAAAGTTTAAGTGAGGAGAGTGTGTTCCCCTGATGGTTTAATATACACAGGACATGTTACCAGGTGAACAGTATAAGTGAGGAGATTGTGTTCCCCTGATGGTTTAATATACACGGGACATGTTTCCAGGTGAACAGTATAAGTGAGGAGATTGTGTTCCCCTGATGGTTTAATACACAAGGAACATGTTACCAGATGAACAGTATAAGTGAGGAGAGTGTGTTGCCCTGATTGTTTAATACGCACGGGACATTTTACCAGATGAACAGTATAAGTGAGGAGATTGTGTTCCCCTGATGGTTTAATATACACGGGACAGGTTTCCAGGTGAACAGTATAAGTGAGGAGAGTGTGTTCCCCTGATGGTTTAATACACACAGGACATGTTACCACATGAACAGTATAAGTGAGGAGAGTGTGTTCCCCTGATGGTTTAGTACACATGGGACATGTTACCAGATGGACAGTATAAGTGAGGAGTGTGTGTTCCCCTGATTGTTTAATATACACGGGACATGTCACCAGGTGAACAGTATAAGTGAGGAGATTGTGTTCCCCTGATTGTTTAATACACGGGGGACATGTTACCAGATGAACAGTTTAAGTGAGGAGAGTGTGTTCCCCTGATGGTTTAATACACACGGGACATGTTACCAGATGAACAGTATAAGTGAGGAGATTGTGTTCCCCTGATTGTTTAATATACACGGGATATGTCAACAGGTGAACAGTATAAGTGAGGAGAGTGTGTTCCCCTGATGGTTTAATACACATGGGACATGTCACCAGGTGAACAGTATAAGTGAGGAGAGTGTGTTCCCCTGATGGTTTAATATACACTGGACATGTTACCAGGTGAACAGTATAAGTGAGGTGAGTGTGTTCCCCTGATTGTTAAATATACACAGGACATGTTACCAGGTTAACAGTATATGTGAGGAGAGTGTGTTCACCTGATGGTTTAATACATACGGGACATGTTACCAGATGAACAGTATAAGTGAGGAGAGTATGTTGCCCTCATTGTTTAATACGCACGGGACATGTTACTAGGTGAACAGCATAAGTGAGGAGATTGCGTTCCCCTGATGGTTTAATACACACGGGACATGTTACCAGGTGAACAGTATAAGTGATGAGAGTGTGTTCCCCTGATGGTTTAATATGCATGGGACATGTTACCATGTGAACAGTATAAGTGAGGAGACTGTGTTCCCCTGATGGTTTAATATACACGGGACATGTTACCAGGTGAACATTACAAGTGAGGAGAGTTTGTTCCCCTGATTGTTTAATAACTGACGGGACATGTCACCAGGTGAACAGCATAAGTGAGGAGAGTGTGTTCCCCTGATGGCTTAATACACACGGGACATGTCACAAGGTGAACAGTATAAGTGAGGAGAGTGTGTTCCCCTGATGGTTTAATATACACTGGACATGTTACCAGGTGAACAGTATAAGTGAGGAGAGTGTGTTCCCCTGATTGTTAAATATACGCAGGACATGTTACCAGGTGAACAGTATAAGTGAGGAGAGTGTGTTCCCCTGATGATTGAATATACACGGGACATGTTACCAGGTGAACAGTATATGTGAGGAGAGTGTGTTCACCTGATGGTTTAATACATACGGGACATGTTACCAGATGAACAGTATAAGTGAGGAGAGTATGTTTCCCTCATTTTTTAATACGCACGGGACATGTTACTAGGTGAACAGCATAAGTGAGGAGATTGCGTTCCCCTGATGGTTTAATACATACGGGACATGTTACCAGGTGAACAGTATAAGTGAGGAGAGTGTGTTCTCCTGATTGTTTAATGCACACAGGGCATGTTACCAGGTGAACAGTATAAGTGAGGAGAGCGTGTTCCCCTGATGGTTTAATATACACGGGACATGTTACCAGGTGAACAGTATAAGTGAGGAGAGTGTGTTCCCCTGATGGTTTAATATGCATGGGACATGTTACCAGGTGAACAGTATAAGTGAGGAGAGTATGTTCCCCTGATTGTTTAATACACACAGGGCATGTTACCAGGTGAAAAGTATAAGTGAGGAGAGTGTTTTCCCCTGATGGATTTTGAGACACGGGACATGTTACCAGGTGAACAGTAAAAGTGAGGAGAGTGTTTTCCCCTGATTGTTTAATATACACGGGACATATTGCCAGGTGAACAGTATAATTGAAGAGAGTGTGTTCCCCTGATGGTTTAATGCACACAGGACATGTTACCAGGTGAACAGTATAAGTGAGGAGAGTGTGTTCCCCTGATGGTTTAATATACACGGGACATGTTACCAGGTGAACAGTATAAGTGAGGAGTGTGTGTTCCCCTGATGGTTTAATATACATGGGACATGTTACCAGGTGAACAGTAGAAGTGAGGAGAGTGTGTTCCCCTGATGGATTAATATACACGGGACATGTCACCAGGTGAACAGTATAAGTGAGGAGAGTTTGTTCCCCTGATTGTTTAATAACTGACGGGACATGTTACCAGGTGAACAGTATAAGTGAGGAGACTGTGTTCCGCTGATGGTTTAATATACACGGGACATGTCACCAGGTGAACAGTGTAAGTGAGGAGAGTTTGTTCCCCTGATTGTTTAATAACTGACGGGACATGTTACCAGGTCAACAGTATAATTGAGGAGAGTGTGTTCCCCTGATTGTTTAATGCACACGGGACATGTTTGCAGGCGAACAGTATAAGTGAGGAGAGTGTGTTCCCCTGATGGTTTAATCTACACGGGACATGTTTCCAGGTGAACAGTATAAGTGAGGAGAGTGTGTTCCCCTGATGGTGTAATACACACGGGACATTTTACCAGATGAACAGTATAAGTGAGGAGATTGTGTTCCCCTGATGGTTTAATATACACGGGACAGGTTTCCAGGTGAACAGTAGAAGTGAGGAGAGTGTGTTCCCCTGATGGTTTAATACACACGGGACATGTTACCACATGAACAGTACAAGTGAGGAGATTGTGTTCCCCTGTTGGTTTAACACACACGGGACATGTTACCAGATGAACAGCATTAGTGAGGAGAGTGTGTTCCCCTGATGGTTTAGTACACACGGGACATGTTACCAGATGAACAGTAGAAGTGAGGAGAGTGTGTTCTCCTGATTGTTTAATATACACGAGACATGTCACCAGGTGAACAGTATAAGTGAGGAGAATGTGTTCCCCTGATGGTTTAATACACATAGGACATGACACCAGGTGAACAGTATAAGTGAGGAGAGTGTGTTCCCCTGATTGTTTAATACCTTTGGGACATGTCACCAGGTGAACAGTATAAGTGAGGAGAGTGTGTTCCCCTGATGGTTTAATACACATGGGACATGACACCAGGTGAACAGTATAAGTGAGGAGAGTGTGTTCCCCTGATTGTTTAATGCTCACGGGACATGTTACCAGGTGAACAGAATGTTTGAGGAGAGTGTGTTCCCCTGATGGTTTAATACACACGGGACATGTTACCAGATGAACAGTATAAGTGAGGAGATTGTGTTCCCCTGATGGTTTAATACACACGGGTCATGTTACCAGATGAACAGTTTAAGTGATGAGAGTGTGTTCCCCTGATGGTTTAATACGCACGGGACATGTTACCAGATGAACAGTATAAGTGAGGAGATTGTGTTCCCCTGATTGTTTAATATACACGGGATATGTCAACAGGTGAACTGTATAAGTGAGGAGAGTGTGTTCACCTGATGGTTTAATACACACGGGACATGTTACCAGATGAACAGTATAAGTGAGGAGAGTGTGTTCCCCTGCTTGTTTTATATACACGGACATGTCAACAGATGAACAGTATAAGTGAGGAGAGTGTGTTCCCCTGATGGTTTAATATACACTGGACATGTTACCAGGTGAACAGTATAAGTGAGGAGAGTGTGTTCCCCTGATTGTTAAATATACGCAGGACATGTTACCAGGTGAACAGTATAAGTGAGGAGAGTGTGTTCCCCTGATGATTGAATATACACGGGACATGTTACCAGGTGAACAGTATATGTGAGGAGAGTGTGTTCACCTGATGGTTTAATACATACGGGACATGTTACCAGATGAACAGTATAAGTGAGGAGAGTATGTTTCCCTCATTTTTTAATACGCACGGGACATGTTACTAGGTGAACAGCATAAGTGAGGAGATTGCGTTCCCCTGATGGTTTAATACATACGGGACATGTTACCAGGTGAACAGTATAAGTGAGGAGAGTGTGTTCTCCTGATTGTTTAATGCACACAGGGCATGTTACCAGGTGAACAGTATAAGTGAGGAGAGCGTGTTCCCCTGATGGTTTAATATACACGGGACATGTTACCAGGTGAACAGTATAAGTGAGGAGAGTGTGTTCCCCTGATGGTTTAATATGCATGGGACATGTTACCAGGTGAACAGTATAAGTGAGGAGAGTATGTTCCCCTGATTGTTTAATACACACAGGGCATGTTACCAGGTGAAAAGTATAAGTGAGGAGAGTGTTTTCCCCTGATGGATTTTGAGACACGGGACATGTTACCAGGTGAACAGTAAAAGTGAGGAGAGTGTTTTCCCCTGATTGTTTAATATACACGGGACATATTGCCAGGTGAACAGTATAATTGAAGAGAGTGTGTTCCCCTGATGGTTTAATGCACACAGGACATGTTACCAGGTGAACAGTATAAGTGAGGAGAGTGTGTTCCCCTGATGGTTTAATATACACGGGACATGTTACCAGGTGAACAGTATAAGTGAGGAGTGTGTGTTCCCCTGATGGTTTAATATACATGGGACATGTTACCAGGTGAACAGTAGAAGTGAGGAGAGTGTGTTCCCCTGATGGATTAATATACACGGGACATGTCACCAGGTGAACAGTATAAGTGAGGAGAGTTTGTTCCCCTGATTGTTTAATAACTGACGGGACATGTTACCAGGTGAACAGTATAAGTGAGGAGACTGTGTTCCGCTGATGGTTTAATATACACGGGACATGTCACCAGGTGAACAGTGTAAGTGAGGAGAGTTTGTTCCCCTGATTGTTTAATAACTGACGGGACATGTTACCAGGTCAACAGTATAATTGAGGAGAGTGTGTTCCCCTGATTGTTTAATGCACACGGGACATGTTTGCAGGCGAACAGTATAAGTGAGGAGAGTGTGTTCCCCTGATGGTTTAATCTACACGGTACATGTTTCCAGGTGAACAGTATAAGTGAGGAGAGTGTGTTCCCCTGATGGTTTAATACACACGGGACATTTTACCAGATGAACAGTATAAGTGAGGAGATTGTGTTCCCCTGATGGTTTAATATACACGGGACAGTTTTCCAGGTGAACAGTAGAAGTGAGGAGATTGTGTTCCCCTGTTGGTTTAACACACACGGGACATGTTACCAGATGAACAGCATTAGTGAGGAGAGTGTGTTCCCCTGATGGTTTAGTACACACGGGACATGTTACCAGATGAACAGTAGAAGTGAGGAGAGTGTGTTCTCCTGATTGTTTAATATACACGAGACATGTCACCAGGTGAACAGTATAAGTGAGGAGAATGTGTTCCCCTGATGGTTTAATACACATAGGACATGACACCAGGTGAACAGTATAAGTGAGGAGAGTGTGTTCCCCTGATTGTTTAATACCTTTGGGACATGTCACCAGGTGAACAGTATAAGTGAGGAGAGTGTGTTCCCCTGATGGTTTAATACACATGGGACATGACACCAGGTGAACAGTATAAGTGAGGAGAGTGTGTTCCCCTGATTGTTTAATGCTCACGGGACATGTTACCAGGTGAACAGAATGTTTGAGGAGAGTGTGTTCCCCTGATGGTTTAATACACACGGGACATGTTACCAGATGAACAGTATAAGTGAGGAGATTGTGTTCCCCTGATGGTTTAATACACGGGGGTCATGTTACCAGATGAACAGTTTCAGTGATGAGAGTGTGTTCCCCTGATGGTTTAATACGCACGGGACATGTTACCAGATGAACAGTATAAGTGAGGAGATTGTGTTCCCCTGATTGTTTAATATACACGGGATATGTCAACAGGTGAACTGTATAAGTGAGGAGAGTGTGTTCACCTGATGGTTTAATACACACGGGACATGTTACCAGATGAACAGTATAAGTGAGGAGAGTGTGTTCCCCTGCTTGTTTTATATACACGGACATGTCAACAGATGAACAGTATAAGTGAGGAGAGTGTGTTCCACTGATGGTTTAATACGCACGGGACATGTTCCCAGGTGAACAGAATATGTGAGGAGAGTGTGTTCCCCTGATGGTTTAATATACACAGGACATGTTACCAGGTGAACTGCATAAGTGAGGAGAGTATCCTCCCCTGTTTAATACACACGGGACATGTTAGCAGGTAAACAGTATAAGTGAGGAGAGTATGATCCCCTGATGGTTAAATACACACGGGACATGTCACCTGGTGAACAGTTTAAGTGAGGAGAGTGTGTTCCCATGATTGTTTAATATACACGGGACATGTCACCAGGTCAACAGTTTAAGTGAGGAGAGTGTGTTCCCCTGATCGTTTAATACACATGGGACATGTTACCAGGTGAACAGTATAATTGAGGAGAGTACGTTCCCCTGATTGTTTAATGCTCACGGGACATGTTACCAGGTGAACAGAATAAGTGAGGAGAGTGTGTTCCCCTGATGGTTTCATACACACGGGACATGTTACCAGATGAACAGTATAAGTCAGGAGAGTGTGTTCCCCTGATTGTTTAATACACATGGGACATGTTACCATGTGAACAGTATAATTGAGGAGAGTGCGTTCCCCTGATTGTTTAATGCTCACGGGACATGTTACCAGGTGAACAGTATAAGTGAGGAGAGTGTGTTCCCCTGATGGTTTAATATACACGGGACATGTTACCAGATGAATAGTATAAGTGAGGAGAGTGTGTTCCCCTGATTGTTTTATATACACGGACATGTCAACAGCTGAACAGTATAAGTGAGGAGAGTGTGTTCCCCTGATGGTTTAATACACACTGGACATGTTACCAGATGAACAGTATAAGTGAGGAGAGTGTGTTCCCCTGATGGTTTAATACGCACTGGACATGTTACCAGGTGAACAGTATAAGTGAGGAGAGTGTGTACCCCTGTTTGTTTAATATACACGGGACATGTTACCAGGTGAACAGTATAAGTGAGGAGAGTGTGTTCCCCTGATGGTTTAATACGCACTGGACATGTTACCAGGTGAACAGTATAAGTGTGGAGAGTGTGTACCCCTGTTTGTTTAATATACACGGGACATGTTACCAGGTGAAAAGTATAAGTGAGGAGAGTGTGTTCCCCTGATTGTTTTATATACACGGACATGTCAACAGGTGAACAGTATAAGAGGGGAGAGTGTGTTCCCCTGATGGTTTAATACACACGGGACATGTTCCCAGGTGAACAGAATAAGTGAGGAGAGTGTGTTCCCCTGATGGTTTAATACGCACTGGTCATGTTACCAGGTGAACAGTATAAGTGAGGAGAGTGTGTACCCCTGTTTGTTTAATATACACGGGACATGTTACCAGGTGAACAGTATAAGTGAGGAGAGTGTGTTCCCCTGATTGTTTAATACACACAGGACAAGTCACCAGGTGAACAGTATAAGTGAGGAGAGTGTGTTCCCCTGATTGTTTAATATACACGGGACATGTTACCAGGTGAACAGTGTAAGTGAGGAGACTGTGTTCCCCAGATGGTTTAATATACATGGGACATGTTACCAGATGAACAGTATAAGTGAGGAGAGTGTGTTCCCCTGATGGTTTAATACACATGGGACATGTGACCGGATGGACAGTATAAGTGAGGAGAGTGTGTTCCCCTAATTGTTGAATATACACGGGACATGTTACCAGATGAACAGTATAAGTGAGGAGGGTGTGTTCCCCTGATTGTTTAATATACACGGGACATGTTACCAGGTGAACAGTGCAAGTGAGGAGAGTGTGTTCCCCTGATGGTTTAATATACATGGGACATGTTACCAGATAAACAGTATAAGTGAGGAGAGTGTGTTCCCCTGATGGTTAAATACACACGGGGCATGTGACCAGATGAACAGTAGAAGAGAGGAGAGTGTGTTCCCCTATTGGTTGAATATACACGGGACATGTTACCAGGTGAACAGTATAAGTGAGGGGAGTGTGTTCCCCTGATTGTTTAGTACACACGGGACATGTTACCAAGTGAACAGTATAAGTGAGGAGAGTGTGTTCCCCTGATGTTTTAAGATACACAGGACATGTTACAAGGTGAACAGTATAAGTGAGGAGAGTGTGTTCCCCTGATGGTTTAATATACACAGGACTTGTTACCAGGAGAACTGTCTAAGTGAGGAGAGTATGTTCCCCTGATTGTTTAATACGCACCGGCCATGGCACCAGCAGAACTGTAGAAGTGAGGAGAGTGTGTTCCCCTGATGGTTTAATATACACAGGACATGTTACCTGGTGAAGAGTATAAGTGAGGAGAGAGTGTTCCCCTGATGGTTTAATACACACAGGACATGTCACCAGGTGAACAGTAAAAGTGAGGAGACTGTGTTCCCCTGATGGTTTAATACACACGGGACATGTTACCAGGAGATCAGTATAAGTGAGGAGAGTGTGTTCCCCTGATTGTTTAATAAACACGGGACATGTTACCAGGTGAACATAATACGTGAGGAGAGTGTGTTCCCCTGATGGTTTAATACACACGGGACATGTTACCAGGTGAACAGTATAAGTGAGGTGAGTTTGTTCCCGTGATGGTTTAATATACACGGGACCTGTCACCAGGTGAACAGTATAATTGAGGAGAGTGAGTTCCCCTGATGGTTTAATGCAGAGGGGACTTGTCACCAGGTGAACAGTATAAGTGAGCAGAGTTTGTTCCCCTGATGGTTTAATACTTACGGGACATGTTGCCAGGTAAACAGTATAAGTGAGGAGAGTCTGTTCCCCTGATTGTTTAACGCTCACGGGACATGTTACCAGGTGAACAGTATAAGTGAGGAGAGTGTGTTCCCCTGATGGTTTAATGCACACAGGACATGTCACAAGGTGAACAGTATAAGTGAGGAGAGTGTGTTCCCCTGATTGTTTATCATACACGGGACATGTTACCAGGTGAACAGTATAAGTGAGGATAGTGTGTTCCCCTGTTGGTGTAATATACACGGGACATGTTACCAGGTGAACAGTATAAGTGAGGAGAGTGTGTTCCCCTGATTGTTTAATATACACGGGACATGTTTCCAGGTGAACAGTATAAGTGAGGAGAGTGTGTTCCCCTGATGGTTTAATGCAGAGGGGACTTGTCACCAGGTGAACAGTATAAGTGAGGAGAGTTTGTTCCCCTGATGGTTTAATACTTACGGGACATGTTGCCAGGTAAACAGTATAAGTGAGGACAGTGTGTTCCCCTGATGGTTTAATACTGACGGGACATGTTGCCAGGTAAACAGTATTAGTGAGGAGAGAGTGTTCCCCGCATTGTTTATTACTGACGGGACATGTTACCAGGTGAACAGTATAAGTCAGGAGAGTATTTTCCCCTGATTGATTAATACACATGGGACATGTTACCTGGTGAACAGTATAAGTGAGGTAAGTGTGTTCCCCTGATTGTTGAATGCACACAGGACATGTCACCAGGCGAACAGTGTAAATGAGGAGAATGTGTTCCCCTGAAGGTTTAATAAACACGGGACATGTTACCAGGTGAACAGTATAAGTGAGGAGAGTGTGTTCCCCTGCTTGTTTAATACTGACGGGAAATGTTAACAGGTGAACAGTATAAGTGAGGAGAGTGTGTCCCCCTGATTGTTTAATACACACGGGACATGATACCAGGTGAACAGTATAAGTGACGAGAGTGTGTTACCCTGATGGTTTAATACACACGGGACATGTTACCAGGTGAACAGTATAAGTGAGCAGAGTGTGTTCCCCTGATGGTTTAATACACACGGGACATGTTACCAGGTGAACAGTATAAGTGAGGAGAGTGTGTTCCCCTGATGGTTTAATACACACGGGACATGTTACCAGGTGAACAGAAGAAGTTAGGACAGTTTGTTGCCCTGATTGTTTAACACTGACGGGACATGTCACCAGGTGAACAGTATAAGTGAGGAGAGTGTGTTCCCCTGATGGTTTAATACACACAGGACATGTTACTAGGTGAACAGTATAATTGAGGAGAGTGTGTTCCCCTGATGGTTTAATACACACAGGACATGTTACCAGGTGAACAGTATAAGTGAGGAGAGTGTGTTCCCCTGATGGTTTCATATACACGGGACATATAACCAGGTGAACAGTATAAGTGAGGAGAGTGTGTTCCCCTGATTGTTTAATACATAAGGGACATTTTACCAGGTGAACAGTAAAGTGAAGAGAGTGTGTTCCCCTGATGGTTTAAAACGAACGGGACATGTAACCAGGTGAACAGTATAAGTGAGAAGAGTGTGTTCCCCTGATTGTTTAATACTAACGGGATATGTTACCAGGCGAACAATATAAGTGAGGAGAGTGTGTTCCCCTGATTGTTTAATACTAACGGGATATGTTACCAGACGAACAGTATAAGTGAGGAGAGTGTGTTCCCCTGATGGTTTAATATACACAGGACATGTTACCAGGTGAACAGTATAAGTGAGGAGATTGTGTTCCCCTGATAATTTAATACACACGGGACATGTCACCAGGTGAAGAGTATAATTGAGGAGAGTGTGTTCCCCTGATGGTTTAATATACACGGGACATGTAAACAGGTGAACAGTATAATTCAGGAGAATGTGTTCCCCTGATGGTTTAATATACACGGGACATGTTACCAGGTGAACAGTATAAGTGAGGAGAGTGTGTTCCCCTGATGGTTTAATATACATGGGACATGATACCAGGTGAACAGTATAAGTGAGGAGACTGTGTTCCCCTGATGGTTTAATATACATGGGACATGTTACCAGGTGAACAGTAAAAGTGAGGAGAGCATGTACCCCTGATTCTTTAATACATAAGGGACATGTTACCAGGCGAACAGTATAAGTGAGGAGAGTGTGTTCCCCTGATTGTTTAATACTGACGGGACATGTCACATGGTGAACAGCATAAGTGGGGAGAGTGAGTTCCCCTGTTTGTTTAATATACACGGGACATGTTCCCAGGTGAACAGTATAAGTGAGGAGAATGTGTTCCCCTGATGGTTTAAAACTGAACGGACATGTTACCAGGCGAACAGTATAAGTGAGGAGAGTGAGTTCCCCTGATTGTTTAATGCACACAGGACATGTTAACAGGTGAACAGTATAAGTGAGGAGAGTGTGTTCCACTGATTGTTTAATACTGACGGGACATGTTACCAGGTGAACAGTATAAGTGAGGAGAGTGTGCTCCCCTGATCTTTTAATATACACGGGACATGTTACCAGGTGAACAGTATAAGTGAGGAGAGTGTGCTCTCCTGATGGTTTAATACACACGGGACATGTCAATAGGTGAACTGCATAAGTGAGGAGAGTGTGTTCCCCTGATTGTTTAATACTGACAGGACATTACACCAGTTGGGCAGTATAAGTGTAGAGAGTGTGTTCCCCTGATGGTTTAATACAGTCAGGACATGTTACCAGGTGAACAGTATATGTGAGGAGAATGTGTTCCCCTGATTGTTTAATACAAACGGGACAAGTTACCAGGTGAACAGTAGAAGTGAGGAGAGTGTGTTCGTCTGACGGTTTAATAAACACAGGACATGTCACTAGGTGATCTGCATAAGTGAGGAGAGTGTGTTCCGCTGATGGTTTAATACTGACGGGACATGTCACCAGGCGAACAGTATAAATGAGGAGACTGTGTTCCCCTGATTGTTTAATACACACGGGACATGTTACCAGGTGAACAGTATAAGTGAGGAGAGTGTGCTCCCCTGATGTTTTAATATACACGGGACATGTTACCAGGTGAACAGTAGAAGTGAGGAGAGTTTGTTGCCCTGATTGTTTAATACTGACCGGACATGTTACCAGGTGTACAGCATAAGTGAGGAGAGTGTGTTCCCCTGATGGTTTAATACACTCAGGATATGTTACCAGGTGAACAGTTTCTGTGAGGAGAGTGTGTTCCCCTGATTCTTTAATACTGACGGGACATGTTACCAGGTGAACTGTACAAGTAAGGAGAGTGTGTTCCCCTGATTGTTTAATGCACACGGGACATGTTACCAGGTGAACTGTAGTAGTGTGGAGAGTGTGTTCCTCTGATGGTTTAATACTGACAGGACGTTTCACCAGTTGAACAGTATAAGTGAGGAGAGTGTGTTCCCCTGATTGTTTAAGACACACGGGACATGTCACCAGGTGAACAGTATAAGTGACGAGAGTGTGTTCCCCTGATTGTTTAATACTGACGGGACATGTCACCAGGCGAACAGAATAAGTGAGGAGAGTGTGTTCCCCTGATTGTTTAATGCACACAGGACATGTCACTAGGTGAACAGTATAAGTGAGGAGAGTGTGCTCCCCTCATGGTTTAATATACACGGGACATGTTACCACGTGAACAGCATAAGTGAGGAGAGTGTGTTACCCTGATGGTTTAATACACAATGGACATGTTACCAGGTGAACAGTAGAAGTGAGGAGAGTGTGTTCCCTTGATTGTTTAATACTGACGGGACATGTTACCAGGTGAACAGTATAAGTGAGGAGAGTGTGTTCCCCTGATGGTTTAATACACTCAGGACATGTTACCAGGTGAACAGTATATGTGAGGAGAGTGTGTTCCCCTGATTCTTTAATAGTGACGGGACATGTTACCAGGTGAACTGAACAAGTGAGGAGAGTGTGTTCCCCTGATTGCTTAATACAAACGGGACATGTTACCAGGTGAACTGTAGTATTGAGGAGAGTGTGTTCCCCTTATTGTTTAATACTGACGGGACATGTCACCAGGCGAACAGAATAAGTGAGGAGAGTGTGTTCCCCTGATTGTTTAATGCACACAGGACATGTCACTAGGTGAACAGTATAAGTGAGGAGAGTGTGCTCCCCTCATGGTTTAATATACACGGGACATGTTACCACGTGAACAGCATAAGTGAGGAGAGTGTGTTACCCTGATGGTTTAATACACAATGGACATGTTACCAGGTGAACAGTATAAGTGAGGAGAGTTTGTTGCCCTGATTGTTTTATACTGACGGGACAAGTTACCAGGTGAAAAGTATAAGTGAGTAGAGTGTGTTCCCCTGATGGTTTAATACTCACAGGACATGTTACCAGGCAAACAGTATAAGTGAGGAGATTGTGTTCCCCTGATGGTTTAATAAACACGGGACATGTTACCTTTTGAACAGTATAAGTGAGGAGATTGTGTTCCCCTGATTGTTTAATATATACGGGACATGTTACCAGGTGAACAGTATAAGTGAGGAGAGTGCGTTCCCCTGATTGTTTAATACTGACGGGACATGTCACCAGGCGAACAGAATAAGTGAGGTGAGTGTGTTCCCCTGATTGTTTAATGAACACAGGACATGTCACTAGGTGAACAGTATAAGTGAGGAGAGTGTGTTCCCCTGATTGTTTAATACTGACGGGATATGTCACCAGGCGAACAGAATAAGTGAGGAGAGTGTGTTCCCCTGATTGTTTAATGCACACAGGACATGTCACTAGGTGAACAGTATAAGTGAGGAGAGAGTGCTCCCCTCATGGTTTAATATACACGGGACATGTTACCTCGTGAACAGCATAAGTGAGGAGAGTGTGTTACCCTGATGGTTTAATACACAATGGACATGTTACCAGGTGAACAGTAGAAGTGAGGAGAGTTTGTTGCCCTGATTGTTTAATACTGACGGGACATGTTACCGGGTGAAAAGTATAAGTGAGTAGAGTGTGTTCCACTGATGGTTTAATACTCACAGGACATGTTACCAGGCGAACAGTATAAGTGAGGAGATTGTGTTCCCCTGATTGTTTAATACTGACGGGACATGTAACCAGGTGAACAGTATAAGTGGGGAGAGTGAATTCCCCTGATGGTTTAATACTGACGGGACATGTCACATGGTGAACAGTATAAGTGGGGAGAGTGAGTTCCCCTGATGGTTTAATAAACACGGGACATGTTACCTTTTGAACAGTACAAGTGAGGACATTGTGTTCCCCTGATTGTTTAATACTGACGGGACATGTAACCAGGTGAACAGTATAAGAGGGGAGAGTGAGTTCCGCTGATGGTTTAATACTGACGGGACATGTCACATGGTGAACAGTATAAGTGGGGAGAGTGAGTTCCCCTGATGGTTTAATATACACGGGACATGTTACCAGGTGAGCAGTATAAGTGAGGAGAGTGTGTTCCCCTGATTGTTTAATATAGACGGGACATGTCACCAGGTGAACAGGATAAGTGAGGAGATTGTGTTCCCCTGATGGTTTAATAAACACGGGACATGATACCAGGTGAACAGTATAAGTGAGGAGAGTGTGTTCCCCTGAATGTTTAATACTGACGGGACATGTTACCAGGTGAACAGTATAAGTGAGGAGAGTGTGTTCCCCTGATGGTTTAATACTGACGGGAGATGTTACCAGGCGAACAGTGCAAGTGAGGAGAGTGTGTTCCCCTGATGGTTTAATAAACATGGGAGATGTTACCAGGTGAGCAGTGTAAGTGAGTAGAATGTGTTCCCCTGATGCTTTAATATACACAGGACATGTTACCAGGCGAACACTATAAGTGAGGAGAGTGTGTTCCCCTGATTGTTTAATGCACACAGGACATGTCACCAGGAGAACAGTATATGTGAGGAGAGTGTGTTCCCCTGATGGTTTAACACACAGGACATGTCACCAGGTGAACAGTATAAGTGAGGAGAGTGTGTTCCCCTGATTGTTTAATGCACACGGGACATGTTACCAGGTGAACAGTATAACTGAGGAGAGTGTGTTCCCCTGTTGGTTTAATGCACACAGGACATGTCACCAGGTGAACAGTATAAGTGAGGAGAGTTTGTTGCCCTGATTGTTTAGTACTGACGGGACATGTTAGCAGGTGAACAGTATAAGTGAGGAGAGTGTGCTCCCCTGATGTTTTAATATACACGGGTCATGTTACCAGTTGAACAGTAGAAGTGAGGAGAGTTTGTTGCCCTGATTGTTTAATACTGACGGGACATGTTACCAGGTGAACAGTGCAGGTGAGGAGACTGTGTTCCTTTGATGGTTTAATACACACGGGACATGTTGCCAGGTGAACAGTATAAGTTAGGAGAGAGTGTTTCCCTGATGTTTTAATAAACACGGGACATGTTCCCAGGTATACAGTATAAGGTAGGAGAGTGCGTTCCCCAGATTATTTAATACACACGGGTCATGTTACCAGGTAAACAGTACAGGTGAGGAGAGTGTGTTCCCCTGATGTTTTAATGCACACGGGACATGTTACCAGGTGAACAGTATAAGTGAGGAGAGTGTGTTCCCCTGATGGTTTAATACACACAGGACATGTTACTAGGTGAACAGTATAATTGAGGAGAGTGTGTTCCCCTGATGGTTTAATACACACAGGACATGTTACCAGGTGAACAGTATAAGTGAGGAGAGTGTGTTCCCCTGATGGTTTCATATACACGGGACATATAACCAGGTGAACAGTATAAGTGAGGAGAGTGTGTTCCCCTGATTGTTTAATACATAAGGGACATTTTACCAGGTGAACAGTAAAGTGAAGAGAGTGTGTTCCCCTGATGGTTTAAAACGAACGGGACATGTAACCAGGTGAACAGTATAAGTGAGAAGAGTGTGTTCCCCTGATTGTTTAATACTAACGGGATATGTTACCAGGCGAACAATATAAGTGAGGAGAGTGTGTTCCCCTGATTGTTTAATACTAACGGGATATGTTACCAGACGAACAGTATAAGTGAGGAGAGTGTGTTCCCCTGATGGTTTAATATACACAGGACATGTTACCAGGTGAACAGTATAAGTGAGGAGATTGTGTTCCCCTGATAATTTAATACACACGGGACATGTCACCAGGTGAAGAGTATAATTGAGGAGAGTGTGTTCCCCTGATGGTTTAATATACACGGGACATGTAAACAGGTGAACAGTATAATTCAGGAGAATGTGTTCCCCTGATGGTTTAATATACACGGGACATGTTACCAGGTGAACAGTATAAGTGAGGAGAGTGTTTTCCCCTGATGGTTTAATATACATGGGACATGATACCAGGTGAACAGTATAAGTGAGGAGACTGTGTTCCCCTGATGGTTTAATATACATGGGACATGTTACCAGGTGAACAGTAAAAGTGAGGAGAGCATGTACCCCTGATTCTTTAATACATAAGGGACATGTTACCAGGCGAACAGTATAAGTGAGGAGAGTGTGTTCCCCTGATTGTTTAATACTGACGGGACATGTCACATGGTGAACAGCATAAGTGGGGAGAGTGAGTTCCCCTGTTTGTTTAATATACACGGGACATGTTCCCAGGTGAACAGTATAAGTGAGGAGAATGTGTTCCCCTGATGGTTTAAAACTGAACGGACATGTTACCAGGCGAACAGTATAAGTGAGGAGAGCGAGTTCCCCTGATTGTTTAATGCACACAGGACATGTTAACAGGTGAACAGTATAAGTGAGGAGAGTGTGTTCCACTGATTGTTTAATACTGACGGGACATGTTACCAGGTGAACAGTATAAGTGAGGAGAGTGTGCTCCCCTGATGTTTTAATATACACGGGACATGTTACCAGGTGAACAGTATAAGTGAGGAGAGTGTGCTCTCCTGATGGTTTAATACACACGGGACATGTCAATAGGTGAACTGCATAAGTGAGGAGAGTGTGTTCCCCTGATTGTTTAATACTGACAGGACATTACACCAGTTGGGCAGTATAAGTGTAGAGAGTGTGTTCCCCTGATGGTTTAATACAGTCAGGACATGTTACCAGGTGAACAGTATATGTGAGGAGAATGTGTTCCCCTGATTGTTTAATACAAACGGGACAAGTTACCAGGTGAACAGTAGAAGTGAGGAGAGTGTGTTCGTCTGACGGTTTAATAAACACAGGACATGTCACTAGGTGATCTGCATAAGTGAGGAGAGTGTGTTCCGCTGATGGTTTAATACTGACGGGACATGTCACCAGGCGAACAGTATAAATGAGGAGACTGTGTTCCCCTGATTGTTTAATACACACGGGACATGTTACCAGGTGAACAGTATAAGTGAGGAGAGTGTGCTCCCCTGATGTTTTAATATACACGGGACATGTTACCAGGTGAACAGTAGAAGTGAGGAGAGTTTGTTGCCCTGATTGTTTAATACTGACCGGACATGTTACCAGGTGTACAGCATAAGTGAGGAGAGTGTGTTCCCCTGATGGTTTAATACACTCAGGATATGTTACCAGGTGAACAGTTTCTGTGAGGAGAGTGTGTTCCCCTGATTCTTTAATACTGACGGGACATGTTACCAGGTGAACTGTACAAGTAAGGAGAGTGTGTTCCCCTGATTGTTTAATGCACACGGGACATGTTACCAGGTGAACTGTAGTAGTGTGGAGAGTGTGTTCCTCTGATGGTTTAATACTGACAGGACGTTTCACCAGTTGAACAGTATAAGTGAGGAGAGTGTGTTCCCCTGATTGTTTAAGACACACGGGACATGTCACCAGGTGAACAGTATAAGTGACGAGAGTGTGTTCCCCTGATTGTTTAATACTGACGGGACATGTCACCAGGCGAACAGAATAAGTGAGGAGAGTGTGTTCCCCTGATTGTTTAATGCACACAGGACATGTCACTAGGTGAACAGTATAAGTGAGGAGAGTGTGCTCCCCTCATGGTTTAATATACACGGGACATGTTACCACGTGAACAGCATAAGTGAGGAGAGTGTGTTACCCTGATGGTTTAATACACAATGGACATGTTACCAGGTGAACAGTAGAAGTGAGGAGAGTGTGTTCCCTTGATTGTTTAATACTGACGGGACATGTTACCAGGTGAACAGTATAAGTGAGGAGAGTGTGTTCCCCTGATGGTTTAATACACTCAGGACATGTTACCAGGTGAACAGTATATGTGAGGAGAGTGTGTTCCCCTGATTCTTTAATAGTGACGGGACATGTTACCAGGTGAACTGAACAAGTGAGGAGAGTGTGTTCCCCTGATTGCTTAATACAAACGGGACATGTTACCAGGTGAACTGTAGTATTGAGGAGAGTGTGTTCCCCTTATTGTTTAATACTGACGGGACATGTCACCAGGCGAACAGAATAAGTGAGGAGAGTGTGTTCCCCTGATTGTTTAATGCACACAGGACATGTCACTAGGTGAACAGTATAAGTGAGGAGAGTGTGCTCCCCTCATGGTTTAATATACACGGGACATGTTACCACGTGAACAGCATAAGTGAGGAGAGTGTGTTACCCTGATGGTTTAATACACAATGGACATGTTACCAGGTGAACAGTATAAGTGAGGAGAGTTTGTTGCCCTGATTGTTTTATACTGACGGGACAAGTTACCAGGTGAAAAGTATAAGTGAGTAGAGTGTGTTCCCCTGATGGTTTAATACTCACAGGACATGTTACCAGGCAAACAGTATAAGTGAGGAGATTGTGTTCCCCTGATGGTTTAATAAACACGGGACATGTTACCTTTTGAACAGTATAAGTGAGGAGATTGTGTTCCCCTGATTGTTTAATATATACGGGACATGTTACCAGGTGAACAGTATAAGTGAGGAGAGTGCGTTCCCCTGATTGTTTAATACTGACGGGACATGTCACCAGGCGAACAGAATAAGTGAGGTGAGTGTGTTCCCCTGATTGTTTAATGAACACAGGACATGTCACTAGGTGAACAGTATAAGTGAGGAGAGTGTGTTCCCCTGATTGTTTAATACTGACGGGATATGTCACCAGGCGAACAGAATAAGTGAGGAGAGTGTGTTCCCCTGATTGTTTAATGCACACAGGACATGTCACTAGGTGAACAGTATAAGTGAGGAGAGAGTGCTCCCCTCATGGTTTAATATACACGGGACATGTTACCTCGTGAACAGCATAAGTGAGGAGAGTGTGTTACCCTGATGGTTTAATACACAATGGACATGTTACCAGGTGAACAGTAGAAGTGAGGAGAGTTTGTTGCCCTGATTGTTTAATACTGACGGGACATGTTACCGGGTGAAAAGTATAAGTGAGTAGAGTGTGTTCCACTGATGGTTTAATACTCACAGGACATGTTACCAGGCGAACAGTATAAGTGAGGAGATTGTGTTCCCCTGATTGTTTAATACTGACGGGACATGTAACCAGGTGAACAGTATAAGTGGGGAGAGTGAATTCCCCTGATGGTTTAATACTGACGGGACATGTCACATGGTGAACAGTATAAGTGGGGAGAGTGAGTTCCCCTGATGGTTTAATAAACACGGGACATGTTACCTTTTGAACAGTACAAGTGAGGACATTGTGTTCCCCTGATTGTTTAATACTGACGGGACATGTAACCAGGTGAACAGTATAAGAGGGGAGAGTGAGTTCCGCTGATGGTTTAATACTGACGGGACATGTCACATGGTGAACAGTATAAGTGGGGAGAGTGAGTTCCCCTGATGGTTTAATATACACGGGACATGTTACCAGGTGAGCAGTATAAGTGAGGAGAGTGTGTTCCCCTGATTGTTTAATATAGACGGGACATGTCACCAGGTGAACAGGATAAGTGAGGAGATTGTGTTCCCCTGATGGTTTAATAAACACGGGACATGATACCAGGTGAACAGTATAAGTGAGGAGAGTGTGTTCCCCTGAATGTTTAATACTGACGGGACATGTTACCAGGTGAACAGTATAAGTGAGGAGAGTGTGTTCCCCTGATGGTTTAATACTGACGGGAGATGTTACCAGGCGAACAGTGCAAGTGAGGAGAGTGTGTTCCCCTGATGGTTTAATAAACATGGGAGATGTTACCAGGTGAGCAGTGTAAGTGAGTAGAATGTGTTCCCCTGATGCTTTAATATACACAGGACATGTTACCAGGTGAACAGTATAAGTGAGGAGAGTGTGCTCTCCTGATGGTTTAATACACACGGGACATGTCAATAGGTGAACTGCATAAGTGAGGAGAGTGTGTTCCCCTGATTGTTTAATACTGACAGGACATTACACCAGTTGGGCAGTATAAGTGTAGAGAGTGTGTTCCCCTGATGGTTTAATACAGTCAGGACATGTTACCAGGTGAACAGTATATGTGAGGAGAATGTGTTCCCCTGATTGTTTAATACAAACGGGACAAGTTACCAGGTGAACAGTAGAAGTGAGGAGAGTGTGTTCGTCTGACGGTTTAATAAACACAGGACATGTCACTAGGTGATCTGCATAAGTGAGGAGAGTGTGTTCCGCTGATGGTTTAATACTGACGGGACATGTCACCAGGCGAACAGTATAAATGAGGAGACTGTGTTCCCCTGATTGTTTAATACACACGGGACATGTTACCAGGTGAACAGTATAAGTGAGGAGAGTGTGCTCCCCTGATGTTTTAATATACACGGGACATGTTACCAGGTGAACAGTAGAAGTGAGGAGAGTTTGTTGCCCTGATTGTTTAATACTGACCGGACATGTTACCAGGTGTACAGCATAAGTGAGGAGAGTGTGTTCCCCTGATGGTTTAATACACTCAGGATATGTTACCAGGTGAACAGTTTCTGTGAGGAGAGTGTGTTCCCCTGATTCTTTAATACTGACGGGACATGTTACCAGGTGAACTGTACAAGTAAGGAGAGTGTGTTCCCCTGATTGTTTAATGCACACGGGACATGTTACCAGGTGAACTGTAGTAGTGTGGAGAGTGTGTTCCTCTGATGGTTTAATACTGACAGGACGTTTCACCAGTTGAACAGTATAAGTGAGGAGAGTGTGTTCCCCTGATTGTTTAAGACACACGGGACATGTCACCAGGTGAACAGTATAAGTGAGGAGAGTGTGTTCCCCTGATTGTTTAAGACACACGGGACATGTCACCAGGCGAACAGAATAAGTGAGGAGAGTGTGTTCCCCTGATTGTTTAATGCACACAGGACATGTCACTAGGTGAACAGTATAAGTGAGGAGAGTGTGCTCCCCTCATGGTTTAATATACACGGGACATGTTACCACGTGAACAGCATAAGTGAGGAGAGTGTGTTACCCTGATGGTTTAATACACAATGGACATGTTACCAGGTGAACAGTAGAAGTGAGGAGAGTGTGTTCCCTTGATTGTTTAATACTGACGGGACATGTTACCAGGTGAACAGTATAAGTGAGGAGAGTGTGTTCCACTGATGGTTTAATACACTCAGGACATGTTACCAGGTGAACAGTATATGTGAGGAGAGTGTGTTCCCCTGATTCTTTAATAGTGACGGGACATGTTACCAGGTGAACTGAACAAGTGAGGAGAGTGTGTTCCCCTGATTGCTTAATACAAACGGGACATGTTACCAGGTGAACTGTAGTATTGAGGAGAGTGTGTTCCCCTTATTGTTTAATACTGACGGGACATGTCACCAGGCGAACAGAATAAGTGAGGAGAGTGTGTTCCCCTGATTGTTTAATGCACACAGGACATGTCACTAGGTGAACAGTATAAGTGAGGAGAGTGTGCTCCCCTCATGGTTTAATATACACGGGACATGTTACCACGTGAACAGCATAAGTGAGGAGAGTGTGTTACCCTGATGGTTTAATACACAATGGACATGTTACCAGGTGAACAGTATAAGTGAGGAGAGTTTGTTGCCCTGATTGTTTTATACTGACGGGACAAGTTACCAGGTGAAAAGTATAAGTGAGTAGAGTGTGTTCCCCTGATGGTTTAATACTCACAGGACATGTTACCAGGCAAACAGTATAAGTGAGGAGATTGTGTTCCCCTGATGGTTTAATAAACACGGGACATGTTACCTTTTGAACAGTATAAGTGAGGAGATTGTGTTCCCCTGATTGTTTAATATATACGGGACATGTTACCAGGTGAACAGTATAAGTGAGGAGAGTGCGTTCCCCTGATTGTTTAATACTGACGGGACATGTCACCAGGCGAACAGAATAAGTGAGGTGAGTGTGTTCCCCTGATTGTTTAATGAACACAGGACATGTCACTAGGTGAACAGTATAAGTGAGGAGAGTGTGTTCCCCTGATTGTTTAATACTGACGGGATATGTCACCAGGCGAACAGAATAAGTGAGGAGAGTGTGTTCCCCTGATTGTTTAATGCACACAGGACATGTCACTAGGTGAACAGTATAAGTGAGGAGAGAGTGCTCCCCTCATGGTTTAATATACACGGGACATGTTACCTCGTGAACAGCATAAGTGAGGAGAGTGTGTTACCCTGATGGTTTAATACACAATGGACATGTTACCAGGTGAACAGTATAAGTGAGGAGAGTTTGTTGCCCTGATTGTTTAATACTGACGGGACATGTTACCGGGTGAAAAGTATAAGTGAGTAGAGTGTGTTCCACTGATGGTTTAATACTCACAGGACATGTTACCAGGCGAACAGTATAAGTGAGGAGATTGTGTTCCCCTGATTGTTTAATACTGACGGGACATGTAACCAGGTGAACAGTATAAGTGGGGAGAGTGAATTCCCCTGATGGTTTAATACTGACGGGACATGTCACATGGTGAACAGTATAAGTGGGGAGAGTGAGTTCCCCTGATGGTTTAATAAACACGGGACATGTTACCTTTTGAACAGTACAAGTGAGGACATTGTGTTCCCCTGATTGTTTAATACTGACGGGACATGTAACCAGGTGAACAGTATAAGAGGGGAGAGTGAGTTCCGCTGATGGTTTAATACTGACGGGACATGTCACATGGTGAACAGTATAAGTGGGGAGAGTGAGTTCCCCTGATGGTTTAATATACACGGGACATGTTACCAGGTGAGCAGTATAAGTGAGGAGAGTGTGTTCCCCTGATTGTTTAATATAGACGGGACATGTCACCAGGTGAACAGGATAAGTGAGGAGATTGTGTTCCCCTGATGGTTTAATAAACACGGGACATGATACCAGGTGAACAGTATAAGTGAGGAGAGTGTGTTCCCCTGAATGTTTAATACTGACGGGACATGTTACCAGGTGAACAGTATAAGTGAGGAGAGTGTGTTCCCCTGATGGTTTAATACTGACGGGAGATGTTACCAGGCGAACAGTGCAAGTGAGGAGAGTGTGTTCCCCTGATGGTTTAATAAACATGGGAGATGTTACCAGGTGAGCAGTGTAAGTGAGTAGAATGTGTTCCCCTGATGCTTTAATATACACAGGACATGTTACCAGGCGAACACTATAAGTGAGGAGAGTGTGTTCCCCTGATTGTTTAATGCACACAGGACATGTCACCAGGAGAACAGTATATGTGAGGAGAGTGTGTTCCCCTGATGGTTTAACACACAGGACATGTCACCAGGTGAACAGTATAAGTGAGGAGAGTGTGTTCCCCTGATTGTTTAATGCACACGGGACATGTTACCAGGTGAACAGTATAACTGAGGAGAGTGTGTTCCCCTGTTGGTTTAATGCACACAGGACATGTCACCAGGTGAACAGTATAAGTGAGGAGAGTTTGTTGCCCTGATTGTTTAGTACTGACGGGACATGTTAGCAGGTGAACAGTATAAGTGAGGAGAGTGTGCTCCCCTGATGTTTTAATATACACGGGTCATGTTACCAGTTGAACAGTAGAAGTGAGGAGAGTTTGTTGCCCTGATTGTTTAATACTGACGGGACATGTTACCAGGTGAACAGTGCAGGTGAGGAGACTGTGTTCCTTTGATGGTTTAATACACACGGGACATGTTGCCAGGTGAACAGTATAAGTTAGGAGAGAGTGTTTCCCTGATGTTTTAATAAACACGGGACATGTTCCCAGGTATACAGTATAAGGTAGGAGAGTGCGTTCCCCAGATTATTTAATACACACGGGTCATGTTACCAGGTAAACAGTACAGGTGAGGAGAGTGTGTTCCCCTGATGTTTTAATGCACACGGGACATGTTACCAGGTGAACAGTATAAGTGAGGAGAGTGTGTTCCCCAGATAGTTTAATATACACGAGACATGTTACCAGGTAAACAGTGTAAGTGAGGAGAGTGTGTTCCCCTGATGGTTTAATATACAGGAGACATGTTACCAGGTGAACAGCATAAGTGAGGAGAGTGTGTTCCCCTGATTGTTTAATACACCCGGGACATGTTACCAGGTGAACAGTGTAAGTGAGGAGAGTGTGTTCCCCTGATTGTTTAATACACATGGGACATGTTACCAGGTGAACAGTTTAAGTTAGGAGAGTGTGTTTCGCTGATGTTTTAATACACACGGGACATGTTACCAGGTGAACAGTATAAGTGAGGAGAGTGTGTTCCCCTGATGGTTTAATACACACGGGACATGTTACCAGGTGAACAGTATAAGTGAGGCGAGTGTGTTCCCCAGATTGTTTAAGATACACAGGACATGTTAACAGGTGAACAGTTTAAGAGAGGAGAGTGTGTTTCGCTGATGTTTTAATACACACGGGACATGTTACCAGGTGAACAGTTTAAGTGAGGAGAGTGTGTTTCGCTGATGCTTTAATATACACAGGACATGTTACCAGGTGAACAGTTTAAGTGAGGAAAGTGTGTTTCGCTGATGTTTTAATACACACGGGACATGTTACCAGGTGAACAGTATAAGTGAGGAGAATGTGTTTCGCTGATGTTTTAATACACACGGGACATGTCACCAGGTGAACAGTATAAGTGAGGCGAGTGTGTCCCCCAGATTGTTTCATATACACGGGACATGTTACCAGGTGAACAGTATAAGTGAGCAGAGTGTGTTCCCCTGATTGTTTAATACACACGGGACATGTTGCCAGGTGAACAGTGTAAGTGAGCAGAGTGTGTTCCCCTGATGGTTTAATATACACGGCACATGTTACAAGGTGAACAGGATAAGTGAGGAGAGTGTGTTCACCGATTGTTTAATACACACGGGACATGTCACCAGCTGAACAGTATAAGTGAGCAGAGTATGTTCCCCTGATATTTTAATACACACGGGACATGTTGCCAGGTGAACAGTATAAGTGAGGAGAGTGTGTTCCCCAGATTGTTTAATACACACGGGACATGTTAGCAGGTAAACACTATGGGTGAGGAGACTGTGTTCCACTGATAGTTTAATAGACACGGGACATGTTACCAGGTGAACAGTATAAGTGAGGAGAGGGTGTTCCCCTGATGTTTTAATACACACGGGACATGATACCAGATGAACAGTATAAGTGAGGAGAGTGTGTTCTCCTGATGGTTTAATATACACGGGAAATGAAACCAGGTGAACAGTATAAGTGAGGAGAGTGTGTTCCCCTGATGTTTTAATACACACGGGACATTTTTCCAGGTGAACAGAATAAGTGAGGAGAGTGTGTTCCCCAGATTGTTGAATCCACACAGGACATGTTACCAGGTGAACAGTTTAAGTGAGGAGAGTGTGTTTCGCTGATGTTTTTATACACACGGGACATGTTACCAGGTGTACAGTTTAAGTGAGGAGGGTGTGTTTCGCTGATGTTTTTATACACACGGGACATGTTACCAGGTGAACAGTATAGGTGAGGAGACTGTGTTGCATTGATGGTTTAATAGACACGGGACATGTTACTAGGTGAACAGTATAAGTGAGGAGAGTGTGTTCCCCTAATGTTTTAATAGACACGGGACAAGTTACCAGGTGAACAGTATAAGTGAGGAGAGTGTGTTCCCCTGATTGTTTAATATACACAGGACATGTTACCAGGTGAACAGTTTAAGTTAGGAGAGTGTGTTTCGCTGATGTTTTAATACACACGGGACATGTTACCAGGTGAACAGTATAAGTGAGGAGAGTGTGTTCCCCTGATGGTTTAATATACACGAGACATGTTGCCAGGTGAACATTAAAAGTGAGGTGAGTGTGTTCCCCTGATGGTTTAATATACACAGGACATGTTACCAGGTGAACAGTTTAAGTTAGGAGAGTGTGTTTCGCTGATGTTTTAATACACACGGGACTTGTTACCAGGTGAACAGTATAAGTGAGGAGAGTGTGTTCCCCTGATGGTTTAATATACACGAGACATGTTACCAGGTGAACAGTATATGTGAGGCGAGTGTGTTCCCCAGATTGTTTAATATACACAGGACATCTTACCAGGTGAACAGTTTCAGTGAGGAGAGTGTGTTCCCCAGATTGTTTAATATACACTGGACATTTCACCAGGTGAACAGTATAGGTGAGGAGACTGTGTTGCATTGATGGTTTAATAGACACGGGACATGTTACCAGGTGAACAGTATAAGTGAGGAGAGTGTGTTCCCCTAATGTTTTAATAGACACGGGACAAGTTACCAGGTGAACAGTATAAGTGAGGAGAGTGTGTTCCCCTGATTGTTTAATATACACAGGAATTGTTACCAGGTGAACAGTTTAAGAGAGGAGAGTGTGTTTCGCTGATGTTTTAATACACACGGGACATGTTACCAGGTGAACAGTTTAAGTGAGGAGAGTGTGTTCCCCTGATGGTTTAATATACACAGGACATGTTACCAGGTGAACAGTTTAAGTGAGGAGAGTCTGTTTCGCTGATGTTTTAATGCACACGGGACATGTTACCAGGTGAACAGTATAAGTGAGGAGAATATGTTTCGCTGATATTTTAATACACACGGGACATGTCACCAGGTGAACAGTATAAGTGAGGCGAGTGTGTTCCCCAGATTGTTTCATATACACGGGACATGTTACCAGGTGAACAGTATAAGTGAGCAGAGTGTGTTCGCCTGATTGTTTAATACACACGGGACATGTTGCCAGGTGAGCAGTACAAGTGAGGAGAGTGTGTTCCCCTGATTGTTCAATACGCACGGGACATGTTACCAGGTGAACAGTATAAGTGAGGCGAGCGTGTTACCCAGATTGTTTAATATACACGGGACATGTTACCAGGTGAACCGTATAAGTGAGGAGAGTGTGTTCCCCTGTTTGTTTAATACACACGGGACATGTTACCAGGTGAACAGTGCAAGTGAGCAGAGTGTGTTCCCCTGATATTTTAATACACACGGGACATGTTGCCTGGTGAACAGTATAAGTGAGGAGAGTGTGTTCCCCAGATTGTTTAATACACACGGGACATGTTACCAGGTGAACAGTATAGGTGAGGAGAGGGTGTTCCCCTGATGTTTAATCTACACGGGACATGTTACCAGATGAACAGTATAAGTGAGGAGAGTGTGTTCTCCTAATGTTTTAATAGACACAGGACAAGTTAACAGGTTAACAGTATAAGTGAGGAGAGTGTGTTCCCCTGATGGTTTAATATACACGAGACATGTTACCAGGTGAACAGTATAAGTGAGGAGAGTGTGTTTCCCTGATGTTTTAATACACACGGGACATGTTCCCATTTGAACAGTATAAGTGAGGAGAATGTGTTCCCCTGTTTGTTGAATATACACGGGACATGTCACCAGGTGAACAGTATAAGTGAGGAGAGTGTGTTCTCCTGATTGTTTAATACACACACAGGACATGTTACCAGGTGAACAGTATAAGTGAGGAGAGTGTGTTCCCCTGTTTGTTGAAGATACACGGGAAACGATACCAGGTGAACAGTATAAGTGAGGAGAGTATGTTCCTCTGATGTTTTAATACACACGGGACATTTTGCCAGGTTAACAGTATAAGTGAGGAGATTGTGTTCCCCAGATTGTTTAATACACGCGGGAAATGTTACCAGGTGAACAGTATAGGTGAGGAGAGGGTGTTCCCCTGATGTTTTAATACACACGGGACATGTTACCAGATGAACAGTATAAGTGAGGAGAGTGTGTTCCCCTAATGTTTTAATAGACACGGGACAAGTTACCAGGTGAACAGTATAAGTGAGGCGAGTGTGTTCCCCAGATTGTTTAATCTACACAGGACATGTTACCAGGTGAACAGTATAAGTGAGGAGAGTGTGTTCCCCTGATTGTTTAATCCACACAGGACATGTTACCAGGTGAACAGTATAAGTGAGGAGAGTGTGTTCACCTGATGGTTTAATATACACGGGACATGTTACCAGATGAACAGTATAATTGAGGAGAGTGTGTTCCCCTAATGTTTTAATAGACACGGGACAAGTTACAAGGTGAACAGTATAAGTGAGGCGAATGTGTTCCCCAGATTGTTTAATATACACGGCACATGTTACCAGGTGAACAGTATAAGTGAGGAGAGTTTGTTCCCCTGTTTGTTTAATACACACGGAACATGTTACCAGGTGAACAGTATAAGTGAGGCGAGTGTGTTCCCCAGATTGTTTAATATACACGGGACATGTTACCAGGTGAACAGTATAAGTGAGGAGAGTGTGTTCCCCTGTTTGTTTAATACACACGGGACATGTTACCAGGTGAACAGTATAAGTGAGGAGAGTGTGTTTCGCTGATGTTTTAATATACACGAGACATGTTACCAGGTGAACAGTATAAGTGAGGAGAGTGTGTTCCCCTGATGGTTTAATACACACGGGACATGTTACCAGGTGAACAGTATAAGTGAGGAGAGTGTGTTCCCCTGATGGTTTAATACACACGGGACATGTTACCAGGTGAACAATATAAGTGAGGAGAGTGTGTTCCCCTGATGGTTTAATACACACGGGACATGTTACCAGGTGAACAGGATAAGTGAGGAGAGTGTGTTCCCCAGATTGTTTAATATACACAGGACATGTTACCAGGTGAACAGTTTAAGAGAGGAGAGTGTGTTTTGCTGATGTTTTAATACACACGGGACATGTTACCAGGTGAACAGCTTAAGTGAGGAGAGTGTGTTTCGCTGATATTTTAATATACACAGGACACGTTACCAGGTGAACAGTTTAAGTGAGGAGAGTGTGTTTCGCTGATGTTTTAATACACACGGGACAAGTTACCAGGTGAACAGTAAAAGTGAGGAGAGTGTGTTTCGCTGATGTTTTAATACACACGGGACATGTCACCAGGTGAACAGTATAAGTGAGGCGAGTGTGTTCCCCAGATTGTTTCATATACACGGGACATGTTACCAGGTGAACAGTATAAGTGAGCAGAGTGTGTTCCCCTGATTGTTTAATACACACGGGACATGTTGCCAGGTGAGCAGTACAAGTGAGGAGAGTGTGTTCCCTTGATGGTTTAATACACACGGGACATGTTACCAGGTGAACAGTTTAAGTGAGGAGAGTGTGTTCCCCTGATGGTTTAATACACACGGGACATGTTACCAGGTGAACAGAAGAAGTGAGGACAGTTTGTTGCCCTGATTGTTTAACACTGACGGGACATGTCACCAGGTGAACAGTATAAGTGAGGAGAGTGTGTTCCCCTGATGGTTTAATACACACAGGACATGTTACTAGGTGAACAGTATAAGTGAGGAGAGTGTGTTCCCCTGATGGTTTAATACACACAGGACATGTTACCAGGTGAACAGTATAAGTGAGGAGAGTGTGTTCCCCTGATGGTTTCATATACACGGGACATGTAACCAGGTGAACAGTATAAGTGAGGAGAGGGTGTTTCGCTGATGTTTTAATACGCACGGGACATGTTACCAGGTGAACAGTATAAGTGAGGCGAGCGTGTTACCCAGATTGTTTAATATACACGGGACATGTTACCAGGTGAAGCGTATAAGTGAGGAGAGTGTGTTCCCCTGTTTGTTTAATACACACGGGACATGTTACCAGGTGAACAGTGTAAGTGAGCAGAGTGTGTTCCCCTGATGGTTTAATATACACGACACATGTTACCAGGTGAACAGTATAAGTGAGGAGAGTGTGTTCACCGATTGTTTAATACACACGGGACATGTCACCAGGTGAACAGTATAAGTGAGCAGAGTGTGTTCCCCTGATATTTTAATACACACGGGACATGTTGCCAGGTGAACAGTATAAATGAGGAGAGTGTGTTCCCCAGATTGTTTAATACACACGGGACATGTTACCAGGTGAACAGTATAAGTGAGGAGAGTGTGTTTCCCTGATGTTTTAATACACACGGGACATGTTCCCATTTGAACAGTATAAGTGAGGAGAGTGTGTTCCCCTGTTTGCTTAATATACACGGGACATGTCACCAGGTGAACAGTATAAGTGAGGAGAGTGTGTTCTCCTGATTGTTTAATACACACACAGGACATGTTACCAGGTGAACAGTATAAGTGAGGAGAGTGTGTTCCCCTGTTTGTTGAAGATACACGGGAAACGATACCAGGTGAACAGTATAAGTGAGGAGAGTATGTTCCCCTGATGTTTTAATACACACGGGACATTTTGCCAGGTTAACAGTATAAGTGAGGAGAGTGTGTTCCCCTGTTTGTTGAAGATACACGGGAAACGATACCAGGTGAACAGTATAAGTGAGGAGAGTATGTTCCCCTGATTGTTTAATACACACGGGAAATTTTACCAGGTGAACAGTATAGGTGAGGAGAGGGTGTTCCCCCGATGTTTTAATACACACGGGACATGTTACCAGATGAACAGTATAAGTGAGGAGAGTGTGTTCCCCTAATGTTTTAATAGACACGGGACAAGTTACCAGGTGAACAGTATAAATGAGGCGAGTGTGTTCCCCAGATTGTTTAATATACACAGGACATGTTACCAGGTGAACAGTATAAGTGAGGAGAGTGTGTTCCCCTGATTGTTTAATCCACACAGGACATGTTACCAGGTGAACAGTATAAGTGAGGAGAGTGTGTTCCCCTGATGGTTTAATATACACGGGACATGTTACCAGGTGAACATTTTAAGTGAGGAGAGTGTGTTCACCTGATGGTTTAATATACACGGGACATGTTACCAGATGAACAGTATAAGTGAGGTGAGTGTGTTCCCCTAATGTTTTAATAGACACGGGACAAGTTACCAGGTGAACAGTATAAGTGAGGCGAGTGTGTTCCCCAGATTGTTTAATATACACGGCACATGTTACCAGGTGAACAGTATAAGTGAGGAGAGTTTGTTCCCCTGTTTGTTTAATACACACGGGACATGTTACCAGGTGAACAGTATAAGTGAGGCGAGTGTGTTCCCCAGATTGTTTAATATACACGGGACATGTTACCAGGTGAACAGTATAAGTGAGGAGAGTGTGTTTCCCTGATGTTTTAATACACACGGGACATGTTCCCATTTGAACAGTATAAGTGAGGAGAGTGTGTTCCCTGTTTGTTTAATATACACGGGACATGTCACCAGGTGAACAGTATAAGTGAGGAGAGTGTGTTCTCCTGATTGTTTAATACACACACAGGACATGTTACCAGGTGAACAGTATAAGTGAGGAGAGTGTGTTCCCCTGTTTGTTGAAGATACACGGGAAACGATACCAGGTGAACAGTATAAGTGAGGAGAGTGTGTTCCCCTGATGGTTTAATATACACGGGACATGTTACCAGGTGAACATTTTAAGTGAGGAGAGTGTGTTCACCTGAAGGTTTAATATACACGGGACATGTTACCAGATGAACAGTATAAGTGAGGAGAGTGTGCTCCCCTAATGTTTTAATAGACACGGGACAAGTTACCAGGTGAACAGTATAAGTGAGGCGAGTGTGTTCCCCAGATTGTTTAATATACACGTCACATGTTACCAGGTGAACAGTATAAGTGAGGAGAGTTTGTTCCCCTGTTTGTTTAATACACACGGGACATGTTACCAGGTGAACAGTATAAGTGAGGCGAGTGTGTTCCCCAGATTGTTTAATATACACGGGACATGTTACCAGGTGAACAGTATAAGTGAGGAGAGTGTGTTCCCCTGTTTGTTTAATACACACGGGACATGTTACCAGGTGAACAGTATAAGTGAGGAGAGTGTGTTTCGCTGATGTTTTAATATACACGAGACATGTTACCAGGTGAACCGTATAAGTGAGGAGAGTGTGTTCCCCTGATGGTTTAATACACACGGGACATGTTACCAGGTGAACAGTATAAGTGAGGAGAGTGTGTTCCCCTGATGGTTTAATACACACGGGACATGTTACCAGGTGAACAATATAAGTGAGGAGAGTGTGTTCCCCTGATGGTTTAATACACACGGGACATGTTACCAGGTGAACAGGATAAGTGAGGAGAGTGTGTTCCCCAGATTGTTTAATATACACAGGACATGTTACCATGTGAACAGTTTAAGAGAGGAGAGTGTGTTTTGCTGATGTTTTAATACACACGGGACATGTTACCAGGTGAACAGTTTAAGTGAGGAGAGTGTGTTTCGCTGATGTTTTAATATACACAGGACATGTTACCAGGTGAACAGTTTAAGTGAGGAGAGTGTGTTTCGCTGATGTTTTAATACACACGGGACATGTTACCAGATGAACAGTATAAGTGAGGAGAGTGTGTTCTCCTAATGTTTAAATAGGCACGGGACATGTTACCAGGTGAACAGTATAAGTGAGGAGAGTGTGTTTCCCTGATGTTTTAATACACACGGGACATGTTCCCATTTGAACAGTATAAGTGAGGAGAGTGTGTTCCCCTGTTTGTTTAATATACACGGGACATGTCACCAGGTGAACAGTATAAGTGAGGAGAGTGTGTTCCCCTGATTGTTTAATACACACACAGGACATGTTACCAGGTGAACAGTATAAGTGAGGAGAGTGTTTAATCCTGATGTTTTAAGACACATGGGACATGTTACCAGGTGAACAGCATAAGTGAGGAGAGAGTGTTCCCCTGATGGTTTAATACACACGGGACATTTTGCCAGGTTAACAGTATAAGTGAGGAGAGGGTGTTCCCCTGATGTTTTAATACACACGGGACATGTCACCAGGTGAACAGTATAAGTGAGGAGAGTGTGATCCCCTGATTGTTGAATATACACGGGAAACGATACCAGGTGAACAGTATACGTGAGGAGAGTGTGTTCCCCTGATGTTTTAATACACACGGGACATTTTGCCAGGTTAACAGTATAAGTGAGGAGAGGGTGTTCCCCTGATGTTTTAATACACACGGGACATGTCACCAGGTGAACAGTATAAGTGAGGAGAGTGTGTTCCCCTGTTTGTTTAATACACAAGGGACATGTTACCTGGTGAACAGTATAAGTGAGGAGAGTGTGTTCCCCTGATGGTTTAATACTGACGTGACATGTTACCAGGTGAACAGTATAAGTGAGGAGAGTGTGTTCCACTGATTGTTTTTTACACATGGGACATTTCACCAGGTGAACAGTATAAGTGAGGAGACTGTGTTCCCCTGATGTTTTAATACACACGGGACATGTTACCAGGTGAACAGTATAAGTGAGGAGAGTGTGTTCCCCTGATTGTTTAATATACACAGGACATGTTACCAGGTGAACGGTATTAGTGCGGAGAGTGTGTTCCCCTGATTGTTTAATATACACGGGACATGTCACCAGGTGAACAGAAGAAGTGAGGAGAGTGTGTTCCCCTTATGTTTTAATACACACGGGACATGTTTCCAGGTGAACAGTATAAGTGAAGAGAGTTTGTTCCCGTGATTGTTTTTTATACATGGGACTTTCACCAGGTGAACAGTATAAGTGAGGAGAGTGTGTTCCCCTGATGTTTTAATACACACGGGACATGTTACCAGGTGAACAGTATAAGTGAGGAGAGTGTGTTCCCCTGATGTTTTAATACACACGGGACATTTTGCCAGGTGAACAGTATAAGTGAGGAGAGTTTGTTCCCCTGATTGTTTTTTATACATGGGACATTTCACCAGGTGAACAGTATAAGTGAGGAGAGTGTGTTCCCCTTATGTTTTAATGCACACGGGACATGTTACCAGGTGAACAGTATAAGTGAGGAGAGTGTGTTCCCCTGATTGTTTAATCCACACAGGACATGTTACCAGGTGAACAGTATAAGTGAGGAGAGTGTGTTCCCCTGATGGTTTAATATACACGGGACATGTTACCAGGTGAACATTTTAAGTGAGGAGAGTGTGTTCACCTGATGGTTTAATATACACGGGACATGTTACCAGATGAACAGTATAAGTGAGGGGAGTGTGTTCCCCTAATGTTTTAATAGACACGGGACAAGTTACCAGGTGAACAGTATAAGTGAGGCGAGTGTGTTCCCCAGATTGTTTAATATACACGGCACATGTTACCAGGTGAACAGTATAAGTGAGGAGAGTTTGTTCCCCTGTTTGTTTAATACACACGGGACATGTTACCAGGTGAACAGTATAAGTGAGGCGAGTGTGTTCCCCAGATTGTTTAATATACACGGGACATGTTACCAGGTGAACAGTATAAGTGAGGAGAGTGTGTTTCCCTGATGTTTTAATACACATGGGACATGTTCCCATTTGAACAGTATAAGTGAGGAGAGTGTGTTCCCCTGTTTGTTTAATATACACGGGACATGTCACCAGGTGAACAGTATAAGTGAGGAGAGTGTGTTCTCCTGATTGTTTAATACACACACAGGACATGTTACCAGGTGAACAGTATAAGTGAGGAGAGTGTGTTCCCCTGTTTGTTGAAGATACACGGGAAACGATACCAGGTGAACAGTATAAGTGAGGAGAGTGTGTTCCCCTGATGGTTTAATATACACGGGACATGTTACCAGGTGAACATTTTAAGTGAGGAGAGTGTGTTCACCTGATGGTTTAATATACACGGGACATGTTACCAGATGAACAGTATAAGTGAGGAGAGTGTGTTCCCCTAATGTTTTAATAGACACGGGACAAGTTACCAGGTGAACAGTATAAGTGAGGCGAGTGTGTTCCCCAGATTGTTTAATATACACGGCACATGTTACCAGGTGAACAGTATAAGTGAGGAGAGTTTGTTCCCCTGTTTGTTTAATACACACGGGACATGTTACCAGGTGAACAGTATAAGTGAGGCGAGTGTGTTTCCCAGATTGTTTAATATACACGGGACATGTTACCAGGTGAACAGTATAAGTGAGGAGAGTGTGTTCCCCTGTTTGTTTAATACACACGGGACATGTTACCAGGTGAACAGTATAAGTGAGGAGAGTGTGTTTCGCTGATGTTTTAATATACACGAGACATGTTACCAGGTGAACCGTATAAGTGAGGAGAGTGTGTTCCCCTGATGGTTTAATACACACGGGACATGTTACCAGGTGAACAGTATAAGTGAGGAGAGTGTGTTCCCCTGATGGTTTAATACACACGGGACATGTTACCAGGTGAACAATATAAGTGAGGAGAGTGTGTTCCCCTGATGGTTTAATACACACGGGACATGTTACCAGGTGAACAGGATAAGTGAGGAGAGTGTGTTCCCCAGATTGTTTAATATACACAGGACATGTTACCATGTGAACAGTTTAAGAGAGGAGAGTGTGTTTTGCTGATGTTTTAATACACACGGGACATGTTACCAGGTGAACAGTTTAAGTGAGGAGAGTGTGTTTCGCTGATGTTTTAATATACACAGGACATGTTACCAGGTGAACAGTTTAAGTGAGGAGAGTGTGTTTCGCTGATGTTTTAATACACACGGGACATGTTACCAGATGAACAGTATAAGTGAGGAGAGTGTGTTCTCCTAATGTTTAAATAGGCACGGGACAAGTTAACAGGTGAACAGTATAAGTGAGGAGAGTGTATTCCCCTGATGGTTTAATATACACGAGACATGTTACCAGGTGAGCAGTATAAGTGAGAAGAGTGTGTTTCCCTGATGTTTTAATACACAAGGGACATGTTCCCATTTGAACAGTATAAGTGAGGAGAGTGTGTTCCCCTGTTTGTTTAATATACACGGGACATGTCACCAGGTGAACAGCATAAGTGAGGAGAGAGTGTTCCCCTGATGGTTTAATATACACGGGACATGTCACCAGGTGAACAGCATAAGTGAGGAGAGAGTGTTCCCCTGATTGTTGAATATACACGGGAAACGATACCAGGTGAACAGTATACGTGAGGAGAGTGTGTTCCCCTGATGTTTTAATACACACGGGACATTTTGCCAGGTTAACAGTATAAGTGAGGAGAGGGTGTTCCCCTGATGTTTTAATACACATGGGACATGTCACCAGGTGAACAGTATAAGTGAGGAGAGTGTGTTCCCCTGTTTGTTTAATACACTAGGGACATGTTACCTGGTGAACAGTATAAGTGAGGAGAGTGTGTTCCCCTGATGGTTTAATACTGACGTGACATGTTACCAGGTGAACAGTATAAGTGAGGAGAGTGTGTTCCACTGATTGTTTTTTACACATGGGACATTTCACCAGGTGAACAGTATAAGTGAGGAGACTGTGTTCCCCTGATGTTTTAATACACACGGGACATGTTACCAGGTGAACAGTATAAGTGAGGAGAGTGTGTTCCCCTGATTGTTTAATATACACAGGACATGTTACCAGGTGAACGGTATTAGTGCGGAGAGTGTGTTCCCCTGATTGTTTAATATACACGGGACATGTCACCAGGTGAACAGAAGAAGTGAGGAGAGTGTGTTCTCCTAATGTTTAAATAGGCACGGGACAAGTTAACAGGTGAACAGTATAAGTGAGGAGAGTGTTTTATGTTTTAATACACACGGGACATGTTTCCAGGTGAACAGTATAAGTGAAGAGAGTTTGTTCCCGTGATTGTTTTTTATACATGGGACTTTCACCAGGTGAACAGTATAAGTGAGGAGAGTGTGTTCCCCTGATGTTTTAATACACACGGGACATGTTACCAGGTGAACAGTATAAGTGAGGAGAGTGTGTTCCCCTGATGTTTTAATACACACGGGACATTTTGCCAGGTGAACAGTATAAGTGAGGAGAGTTTGTTCCCCTGATTGTTTTTTATACATGGGACATTTCACCAGGTGAACAGTATAAGTGAGGAGAGTGTGTTCCCCTTATGTTTTAATACACACGGGACATGTTACCAGGTGAACAGTATAAGTGAGGAGAGTGTGTTCCCCTGATGTTTTAATACACACGGGACATTTTGCCAGGTGAACAGGATAAGTGAGGAGAGTGTGTTCCCCAGATTGTTAAATACACACGGGAAATGTTACCAGGTGAACAGTATAGGTGAGGAGAGGGTGTTCCCCTGATGTTTTAATACACACGGGACATGTTACCAGATGAAGAGTATAAGTGAGGAGAGTGTGTTCCCCTGATGTTTTAATAGACACGGGACAAGTTACCAGGTGAACAGTATAAGTGAGGAGAGTGTGTTCTCCTGATGGTTTAATATACACGAGACATGTTGCCAGGTGAACATTATAAGTCAGGCGAGTGTGTTCCCCTGATGGTTTAATCCACACAGGACATGTTACCAGGTGAACAGTATAAGTGAGGAGAGTGTGTTCCCCTGATGGTTTAATATACACGGGACATGTTACCAGGTGAACAGTTTAAGTGAGGAGAGTGTGTTTCGCTGATGTTTTTATACGCACGGGACATGTTACCAGGTGTACAGTTTAAGTGAGGAGGGTGTGTTTCGCTGATGTTTTTATACACACGGGACATGTTACTAGGTGAACATGATAAGTGATGAGAGTGTGTTCCCCAGATTGTTTAATACACACGGGACATGTTACCAGGTGAATAGTATAGGTGAGGAGACTGTGTTGCATTGATAGTTTATTAGACACGGGACATGTTACCAGGTGAACCGTATAAGTGAGGAGAGTGTGTTCCCCTAATGTTTTAATAGACACGGGACAAGTTACCAGGTGAACAGTATAAGTGAGGAGAGTGTGTTCCCCAGATTGTTTAATATACACAGGACATGTTACCAGGTGAACAGTATAAGTGAGGAGAGTGTGTTCCCCTGATGGTTTAATATACACGGGACATGTTACCAGGTGAACAGTTTAAGTGAGGAGAGTGTGTTTCGCTGATGTTTTTATACACACGGGACATGTTACCAGGAGTACAGTTTAAGTGAGGAGGGTGTGTTTCGCTGATGTTTTTATACACACGGGACATGTTACCAGGTGAGCATGATAAGTGATGAGAGTGTGTTCCCCAGATTGTTTAATAGACACGGGACATGTTACCAGATGAACAGTAGAAGTGAGGAGAGTGTGTTCCCCTACTGTTTTAATAGACACGGGACAAGTTACCAGGTGAACAGTATAAGTGAGGAGAGTGTGTTCCCCTGATGGTTTAATATACACGAGACATGTTGCCAGGTGAACATTATAAGTGAGGAGAGTGTGTTCCCCTGATCGTTTAATATAACCGAGACATGTTGCCAGGTGAACATTATAAGTGAGGAGAGTGTGTTCCCCTGATGGTTTAATATACACAGGACATGTTACCAGGTGAACAGTTTAAGTGAGGAGAGTGTGTTCGCCTGATTGTTTTATGCACACGGGACATGTAACCAAGTGAACAGTATAAGTGAGGAGAGTGTGTTTCGCTGATGTTTTAATACACACGGGACATGTTACCAGGTGAACAGCATAAGTGAGGAGAGTGTGTTCCCCTGATGGTTTAATATACACGAGACATGTTACCAGGTGAACAGTATAAGTGAGGCGAGTGTGTTCCCCAGATTGTTTAGTATACACAGGACATCTTACCAGGTTAACAGTATAAGTGAGGCGAGTGAGTTCCCCAGATTGTTTAATCCACACAGGACATGTTACCAGGTGAACAGTATAATTGAGGAGAGTGTGTTCCCCTGATTCTTTAATCCACACAGGTCATGTTACCAGGTGAACAGTATAAGTGAGGAGAGTGTGTTCCCCTGATGATTTAATATACACGGGACATGTTACCAGGTGAACAGTTTAAGTGAGGAGAGTGTGTTTCGCTGATGTTTTTATACGCACGGGACATGTTACCATGTGTACAGTTTAAGTGAGGAGGGTGTGTTTTGCTGATGTTTTTATACACACGGGACATGTTACTAGGTGAACATGATTAGTGATGAGAGTGTGTTCCCCAGATTGTTTAATACACACGGGACATGTTACCAGGTGAACAGTATAGGTGAGGAGACTGTGTTGCATTGATAGTTTAATAGACACGGGACATGTTACCAGGTGAACAGTATAAGTGAGGAGAGTGTGTTCCCTTAATGTTTTAATAGACACGGGACAAGTTACCAGGTGAACAGTATAAGTGAGGAGAGTGTGTTCCCCTGATGGTTTAATATACACGGGACATGTTACCAGGTGAACAGTTTAAGTGAGGAGAGTGTGTTTCGCTGATGTTTTTATACGCACGGGACATGTTACCAGGTGTACAGTTTAAGTGAGGAGGGTGTGTTTCGCTGATGTTTTTATACACACGGGACATGTTACTAGGTGAACATGATAAGTGATGAGAGTGTGTTCCCCAGATTGTTTAATACACACGGGACATGTTACCAGGTGAACAGTATAGGTGAGGAGACTGTGTTGCATTGATAGTTTATTAGACACGGGACATGTTACCAGGTGAACCGTATAAGTGAGGAGAGTGTGTTCCCCTAATGTTTTAATAGACACGGGACAAGTTACCAGGTGAACAGTATAAGTGAGGAGAGTGTGTTCCCCAGATTGTTTAATATACACAGGACATGTTACCAGGTGAACAGTATAAGTGAGGAGAGTGTGTTCCCCTGATGGTTTAATATACACGGGACATGTTACCAGGTGAACAGTTTAAGTGAGGAGAGTGTGTTTCGCTGATGTTTTTATACACACGGGACATGTTACCAGGAGTACAGTTTAAGTGAGGAGGGTGTGTTTCGCTGATGTTTTTATACACACGGGACATGTTACCAGGTGAGCATGATAAGTGATGAGAGTGTGTTCCCCAGATTGTTTAATAGACACGGGACATGTTACCAGATGAACAGTAGAAGTGAGGAGAGTGTGTTCCCCTACTGTTTTAATAGACACGGGACAAGTTACCAGGTGAACAGTATAAGTGAGGAGAGTGTGTTCCCCTGATGGTTTAATATACACGAGACATGTTGCCAGGTGAACATTATAAGTGAGGAGAGTGTGTTCCCCTGATCGTTTAATATAACCGAGACATGTTGCCAGGTGAACATTATAAGTGAGGAGAGTGTGTTCCCCTGATGGTTTAATATACACAGGACATGTTACCAGGTGAACAGTTTAAGTGAGGAGAGTGTGTTCGCCTGATTGTTTTATGCACACGGGACATGTAACCAAGTGAACAGTATAAGTGAGGAGAGTGTGTTTCGCTGATGTTTTAATACACACGGGACATGTTACCAGGTGAACAGCATAAGTGAGGAGAGTGTGTTCCCCTGATGGTTTAATATACACGAGACATGTTACCAGGTGAACAGTATAAGTGAGGCGAGTGTGTTCCCCAGATTGTTTAGTATACACAGGACATCTTACCAGGTTAACAGTATAAGTGAGGCGAGTGAGTTCCCCAGATTGTTTAATCCACACAGGACATGTTACCAGGTGAACAGTATAATTGAGGAGAGTGTGTTCCCCTGATTCTTTAATCCACACAGGTCATGTTACCAGGTGAACAGTATAAGTGAGGAGAGTGTGTTCCCCTGATGATTTAATATACACGGGACATGTTACCAGGTGAACAGTTTAAGTGAGGAGAGTGTGTTTCGCTGATGTTTTTATACGCACGGGACATGTTACCATGTGTACAGTTTAAGTGAGGAGGGTGTGTTTTGCTGATGTTTTTATACACACGGGACATGTTACTAGGTGAACATGATTAGTGATGAGAGTGTGTTCCCCAGATTGTTTAATACACACGGGACATGTTACCAGGTGAACAGTATAGGTGAGGAGACTGTGTTGCATTGATAGTTTAATAGACACGGGACATGTTACCAGGTGAACAGTATAAGTGAGGAGAGTGTGTTCCCTTAATGTTTTAATAGACACGGGACAAGTTACCAGGTGAACAGTATAAGTGAGGAGAATGTGTTCCTCTGATGGTTTAATATACACAGGACATCTTACCAGGTGAACAGTTTAAGTGAGGAGAGTGTGTTTCGCTGATGTTTTTTCCGCACGGGACATGTTACCAGGTGAACAGTTTAAGTTAGGAGAGTGTGTTTCGCTGATGTTTTAATACACACGGGACATGTTACCAGGTGAACAGTATAAGTGAGGAGATTGTGTTCCCCAGATTGTTTAATATACACAGGACATGTTACCAGGTGAACAGTATAAGTGAGGAGAGTGTGTTCCCCTGATTGTTTAATCCACACAGGACATGTTACCAGGTGAACAGTGTAAGTGAGGAGAGTGTGTTCCCCTGATGGTTTAATATACACGGGACATGTTACCAGGTGAACAGTTTAAGTGAGGAGAGTGTGTTTCGCTGATGTTTTTATACACACGGGACATGTTACCAGGTGTACAGTTTAAGTGAGGAGGGTGTGTTTCGCTGATGTTTTTATACACACGGGACATGTAACCAGGTGAACATGATAAGTGATGAGAGTGTGTTCCCCAGATAGTTTAATAGACACGGGACATGTTACCAGGTGAACAGTAGAAGTGAGGAGAGTGTGTTCCCCTACTGTTTTAATAGACACGGGACAAGTTACCAGGTGAACAGTCTAAGTGAGGAGAGTGTGTTTTGCTGATGTTTTAATACACACGGTTTTAATACACATGGGACATGTTACCAGGTGAACATTATAAGTGAGGAGAGTGTGTTCCCCTGATGGTTTAATATACACGAGACATGTTGCCAGGTGAACATTATAAGTGAGGAGAGTGTGTTCCCCTGATGGTTTAAAATACACAGGACATGTTACCAGGTGAACAGTTTAAGTGAGGAGAGTGTGTTCCCCTGATTGTTTAATGCAGACGGGACATGTAACCAAGTGAACAGTATAAGTGAGGAGAGTGTGTTTCGCTGATGTTTTAATACACACGGGACATGTTACCAGGGGAACAATATAAGTGAGGAGAGTGTGTTCCCCTGATGGTTTAATATACACGAGACATGTTGCCAGGTGAACAGTATAAGTGAGGCGAGTGTGTTCCCCAGATTGTTTAGAATACACAGGACATCTTACCAGGTGAACAGTATAAGTGAGGTGAGTGTGTTCCCCAGATTGTTTAATATACACGGGAGATGTTACCAGGTGAACAGTATAAGTGAGGAGAGTGTGTTTCGCTGATGTTTTAATACACACGGGACATGTTACCAGGTGAACAGTATAAGTGAGGAGAGTGTGTTCCCCTGATGGTTTAATATACACGAGACATGTTACCACGTGAACAGTATAAGTGAGGCGAGTGTGTTCCCCAGATTGTTTAGTATACACAGGACATCTTACCAGGTGAACAGTATAAGTGAGGAGAGTGTGTTCCCCTGTTTGTTTAATACACACGGGACATGTTACCAGGAGAACAGTATAAGTGAGGAGATTGTGTTCCCCTGTTTGTTTAATACACACGGGACATGTTACCAGGTGAACAGTATAAGTGAGCAGAGCGTGTTTCGTTGTTGTTTTAATACACACGGGACATGTTACCAGGTGAACAGTATAAGTGAGGCGAGTGTGTTCCCCAGATTGTTTAATATGCACGGGACATGTTACCAGGTGAACAGTATAAGTGAAGAGAGTGTGTTGCCCTGTTTGTTTAATACACACGGGACATGTTACCAGGTGAACAGTATAAGTGAGGAGATTGTGTTCCCCTGTTTGTTTAATACACACGGGACATGTTACCAGGTGAACAGTATAAGTGAGGAGAGTGTATTCCCCTGTTTGTTTAATACACAAGGGACATGTTACCAGGTGAACAGTATAAGTGAGGGGAGTGTGTTCCCCTGATGGTTTAATACTGACGGGACATGTTACCAGGTGAACAGTATAAGTGAGGAGAGTGTGTTCCACTGATTGTTTTTTACACATGGGACATTTCACCAGGTGAACAGTATAAGTGAGGAGACTGTGTTCCCCTGATGTTTTAATACACACGGGACATGTTACCAGGTGAACAGTATAAGTGAGGAGAGTGTGTTCCCCTGATTGTTTAATATACACGGGACATTTCACCAGGTGAACAGTATAAGTTCGGAGACTGTGTTCCCCTGATGTTTTAATACACACAGGACATGTTACCAGGTGAACGGTATTAGTGCGGAGAGTGTGTTCCCCTGATTGTTTAATACACACGGGATATGTTACCAGCTGAACAGTATAAGTGAAGAGAGTTTGTTCCCCTGATTGTTTTTTATACATGGGACATTTCACCAGGTGAACAGTATAAGAGAGGAGAGTGTGTTCCCCTGATGTTTTAATACACACGGGACATTTTGCCAGGTGAACAGTATAAGTGAGGAGAGTTTGTTCCCCTGATTGTTTTTTATACATGGGACATTTCCCCAGGTGAACAGTATAAGTGAGGAGAGTGTGTTCCCCTTATGTTTTAATACACACGGGACATGTTACCAGGTGAACAGTATAAGTGAGGAGAGTGTGTTCCCCTGATGTTTTAATACACACGGGACATTTTGCCAGGTGAACAGTATAAGTGAGGAGAGTGTGTTCCCCAGATTGTTTAATACACACGGGAAATGTTACCAGGTGAACAGTATAGGTGAGGAGAGGGTGTTCCCCTGATGTTTTAATACACACGGGACATGTTACCAGTTGAAGAGTATAAGTGAGGAGAGTGTGTTCCCCTAATGTTTTAATAGACATGGGACAAGTTACCAGGTGAACAGTATAAGTGAGGAGAGTGTGTTCCCCTGATGGTTTAATATACACGAGACATGTTGCCAGGTGAACATTATAAGTGAGGAGAGTGTGTTCCCTTGATGGTTTAATCCACACAGGACATGTAACCAGCTGAACAGTATAAGTGAGGAGAGTGTGTTCCCCTGATTGTTTAATCCACACAGGACATGTTACCATGTGAACAGTATAAGTGAGGAGAGTATTTTCCCCTGATGGTTTAATATACACGGGACATGTTGCCAGGTGAACAGTTTAAGTGAGGAGAGTGTGTTTCGCTGATGTTTTTATACGCACGGGACATGTTACTAGGTGAACATGATAAGTGATGAGAGTGTGTTCCCCAGATTGTTTAATACACACGGGACATGTTACCAGGTGAACAGTATAGTTGAGTAGACTGTGTTGCATTGATAGTTTAATAGACACGGGACATGTTACCAGGTGAACAGTATAAGTGAGGAGAGTGTGTTCCCCTAATGTTTTAATAGACACGGGACAAGTTACCAGGTGAACAGTATAAGTGAGGAGAGTGTGTTCCCCTGATGGTTTAATATATACAGGACATCTTACCAGGTGAACAGTTTAAGTGAGGAGAGTGTGTTTCGCTGATGTTTTAATACACACGGGACATGTTACCAGGTGAACAGTATAAGTGAGGAGAGGGTGTTCCCCTGATGGTTTAATATACACGAGACGTGTTACCAGGTGAACAGTATAAGTGAGGCGAGTGTGTTCCCCAGATTGTTTAATATACACAGGACATCTTATAAGGTGAACAGTATAAGTGAGGCGAGTGTGTTCCCCAGATTGTTTAAAATACACGGGACATGTTCCCAGGTGAACAGTAAAAGTGAGGAGAGTGTGTTCCCCTGTTTGTTTAATACACACGGGACATGTTACAAGGTGAACAGTATAAGTGAGGAGATTGTGTACCCCTGTTTGTTTAATACACACGGGACATGTTACCAGGTGAACAGTATAAGTGAGGAGAGTGTGTTCCCCTAATGTTTTAATAGACCCGGGACAAGTTACCAGGTGATCAGTATAAGTGAGGAGAGTGTGTTCCCCTGATGGTTTAATATACACGATACATGTTACCAGGTGAACAGGATAAGTGAGGCGAGTGTGTTCCCCTGATTGTTTAATACACACGGGACATGTTGCCAGGTGAGCAGTATAAGTGATGTGAGCGTGTTCCCCAGATTGTTTAATATACACGGGACATGTTACCAGGTGAACCGTATAAGTGAGGAGAGTGTGTTCCCCTGTTTGTTTAATACACACGGGACATGTTACCAGGTGAACTGTATAAGTGAGCAGAGTGTGTTCCCCAGATTGTTTAATATATACGGGACATGTTACCAGGTGAACAGTATAAGTGAGGAGCGTGTGTTCCCCTGATTGTTTAATGCGCACGGGACATGTTACAAGGTGAACAGTATAAGTGAGGAGAGTGTGTTCCCCTGTTTGTTTAATACACACGGGACATGTTACCAGGTGAACAGTATAAGTGAGGAGAGTGTGTTTCCCTGATGTTTTAATACACACGGGACATGTTCCCATTTGAACAGTATAAGTGAGGAGAGTGTGATCCCCTGTTTGTTTAATATACACGGGACATGTTACCAGGTGAACAGCATAAGTGAGGAGAGAGTGTTCCCCTGATGGTTTAATATACACGGGAAATGATACCAGGTGAACAGTATACGTGAGGAGAGTGTGTTCCCCTGATTGTTGAATATACACGGGAAACGATACCACGTGAACAGTATACGTGAGGAGAGTGTGTTCCCCTGATTGTTGAATATACACGGGAAACGATACCACGTGAACAGTATACGTGAGGAGAGTGTGTTCCCCTGATGTTTTAATACACACGGGACATTTTGCCAGGTTAACAGTATAAGTGAGGAGAGGGTGTTCCCCTGATGTTTTAATACACACGGGACATGTCACCAGGTGAACAGTATAAGTGAGGAGAGTGTGTTCCCCTGTTTGTTTAATACACAAGGGACATGTTACCTGGTGAACAGTATAAGTGAGGAGAGTGTGTTCCCCTGATGGTTTAATACTGACGTGACATGTTACCAGGTGAACAGTATAAATGAGGAGAGTGTGTTCCACTGATGTTTTAATGCACACGGGACATGTTACCAGGTGAACAGTATAAGTGAGGAGAGTGTTTTCCCCTGATTGTGTAATATACACAGGACATGTTACCAGGTGAATGGTATTAGTGCGGAGAGTGTGTTCCCCTGATTGTTTAATATACACGGGACATGTCACCAGGTGAACAGAAGAAGTGAGGAGAGTGTGTTCCCCTTATGTTTTAATACACACGGGACATGTTACCAGGTGAACAGTATAAGTGAAGAGAGTTTGTTCCCCTGATTGTTTTTTATACATGGGACATTTCACCAGGTGAACAGTATAAGTGAGGAGAGTGTGTTCCCCTTATGTTTTAATACACACGGGACATGTTACCAGGTGAACAGTATAAGTGAGGAGAGTGTGTTCCCCTGATGTTTTAATACACACGGGACATTTTGCCAGGTGAACAGGATAAGTGAGGAGAGTGTGTTCCCCAGATTGTTTAATACACACGGGAAATGTTACCAGGTGAACAGTATAGGTGAGGAGAGGGTGTTCCCCTGATGTTTTAATACACACGGGACATGTTACAGATGAAGAGTATAAGTGAGGAGAGTGTGTACCCCTAATGTTTTAATATACACGAGACATGTTGCCAGGTGAACATTATAAGTGAGGAGAGTGTGTTCCCCTGATGGTTTAATCCACACAGGACATGTTACCAGGTGAACAGTATAAGTGAGGAGAGTGTGTTCCCCTGATGGTTTAATATACACGGGACATGTTACCAGGTGAACAGTTTAAGTGAGGAGAGTGTGTTTCGCTGATGTTTTTTATACACACGGGACATGTTACTAGGTGAACATGATAAGTGATGAGAGTGTGTTCCTCAGATTGTTTAATACACACGGGACATGTTACCAGGTGAACAGTATAGGTGAGGAGACTGTGTTGCATTGATAGTTTAATAGACACGGGACATGTTACCAGGTGAACAGTATAAGTGAGGAGAGTGTGTTCCCCTAATGTTTTAATAGACACGGGACAAGTTACCAGGTGAACAGTATAAGTGAGGAGAGTGTGTTCCCCTGATGGTTTAATATACACAGGACATCTTACCAGGTGAACAGTTTAAGTGAGGAGAGTGTGTTTCGCTGGTGTTTTTATATGCACGGGACATGTTACCAGGTGAACAGTTTAAGTTAGGAGAGTGTGTTTCGCTGATGTTTTAATACACACGGGACATGTTACCAGGTGAACAGTATAAGTGAGGAGAGTGTGTTCCCCAGATTGTTTAATATACACAGGACATCTTACCAGGTGAACAGTTTAAGTGAGGAGAGTGTGTTTCGCTGATGTTTTTATATGCACGGGACATGTTAAAAGGTGAACAGTTTAAGTTAGGAGAGTGTGTTTCGCTGATGTATTAATACACACGGGACATGTTACCAGGTGAACAGTATAAGTGAGGAGAGTGTGTTCCCCAGATTGTTTAATATACACAGGACATGTTACCAGGTGAACAGTATAAGTGAGGAGAGTGTGTTCTCCTGATGGTTTAATATACACGAGACATGTTGCCAGGTGAACATTATAAGTGAGGAGAGTGTGTTCCCCTGATGGTTTAATCCACACAGGACATGTTACCAGGTGAACAGTATAAGTGAGGAGAGTGTGTTCCCCTGATGGTTTAATATACACGGGACATGTTACCTGGTGAACAGTTTAAGTGAGGAGAGTGTGATTCGCTGATGTTTTATACACACGGGACATGTTACTAGGTGAACATGATTAGTGAGGAGAGTGTGTCCCCCTGATTGTTTAATACACAAGGGACATGTTACCAGGTGAACATTATAAGTGAGGAGAGTGTGTTCCCCTGATGGTTTAATATACACGAGACATGTTACCAGGTGAACATTATAAGTGAGGAGAGTGTGTTCCCCTGATCGTTTAATATACACGAGACATGTTGCCAGGTGAACAGTATAAGTGAGGAGAGTGTGTTCCCCTGATGGTTTAATATACACAGGACATGTTACCAGGTGAACAGTTTAAGTGAGGAGTGTGTGTTCCCCTGATTGATTTATGCACACGGGACATGTAACCAAGTGAACAGTATAAGTGAGGAGAGTGTGTTTCGCTGATGTTTTAATACACACGGGACATGTTACCAGGTGAACAGTATAAGTGAGGAGAGTGTGTTCCCCTGATGGTTTAATATACACGAGACATGTTGCCAGGTGAACAGTATAAGTGAGGAGAGTGTGTTCCCCTGATTGTTTAACCCACACAGGTCATGTTACCAGGTGACCAGTATAAGTGAGGAGAGTGTGTTCCCCTGATGGTTTAATATACACGGGACATGTTACCAGGTGAACAGTTTAAGTGAGGAGAGTGTGTTTCGCTGATGTTTTTATACGCACGGGACATGTTACCAGGTGTACAGTTTAAGTGAGGAGGGTGTGTTTCGCTGATGTTTTTATACACACGGGACATGTTACCAGGTGAACATGATAAGTGATGAGAGTGTGTTCCCCAGATTGTTTAATACACACGGGACATGTTACCAGGTGAACAGTATAGGTGAGGAGACTGTGTTGCATTGATAGTTTAATAGACACCGGACATGTTACCAGGTGAACAGTATAAGTGAGGAGAGTGTGTTCCCCTAATGTTTTAATAGACACGGGACAAGTTACCAGGTGAACAGTATAAGTGAGGAGAGTGTGTTCCTCTGATGGTTTAATATACACAGGACATCTTACCAGGTGAACAGTTTAAGTGAGGAGAGAGTGTTTCGCTGATGTTTTTATGCGCACGGGACATGTCACCAGGTGAACAGTATAAGTGAGGAGAGTGTGTTTCGCTGATGTTTTAATACACACGGGATATGTTACCAGGTGAACAGTATAAGTGAGGAGAGTGTGTTCCCCAGATTGTTTAATATACACAGGACATGTTACCAGGTGAACAGTATAAGTGAGGAGAGTGTGTTCCAATGATTGTTTAATCCACACAGGACATGTTACCAGGTGAACAGTATAAGTGAGGAGAGTGTGTTCCCCTGATGGTATAATATACACGGGACATGTTACCAGGTGAACATTATAAGTGAGGAGAGTGTGTTCCCCTGATGGTTTAAAATACACAGGACATGTTACCAGGTGAACAGTTTAAGTGAGGAGAGTGTGTTCCCCTGATTGTTTAATGCACACGGGACATGTAACCAAGTGAACAGTATAAGTGAGGAGAGTGTGTTTCGCTGATGTTTTAATACACACGGGACATGTTACCAGGTGAACATTATAAGTGAGGAGAGTGTGTTCCCCTGATGGTTTAATATACACGAGACATGTTGCCAGGTGAACAGTATAAGGGAGGCGAGTGTGTTCCCCAGATTGTTTAGTATACACAGGACATCTTACCAGGTGAACAGTATAAGTGAGGCGAGTGTGTTCCCCAGATTGTTTAGTATACACAGGACATCTTACCAGGTTAACAGTATAAGTGAGGCGAGTGTGTTCCCCAGATTGTTTAATCCACACAGGACATGTTACCAGGTGAACAGTATAAGTGAGGAGAGTGTGTTCCCCTGATTGTTTAATCCACACAGGTCATGTTACCAGGTGACCAGTATAAGTGAGGAGAGTGTGTTCCCCTGATGGTTTAATATACACGGGACATGTTACCAGGTGAACAGTTTAAGTGAGGAGAGTGTGTTTCGCTGATGTTTTTATACGCACGGGACATGTTACCAGGTGTACAGTTTAAGTGAGGAGGGTGTGTTTCGCTGATGTTTTTATACACACGGGACATGTTACCAGGTGAACATGATAAGTGATGAGAGTGTGTTCCCCAGATTGTTTAATACACACGGGACATGTTACCAGGTGAACAGTATAGGTGAGGAGACTGTGTTGCATTGATAGTTTAATAGACACCGGACATGTTACCAGGTGAACAGTATAAGTGAGGAGAGTGTGTTCCCCTAATGTTTTAATAGACACGGGACAAGTTACCAGGTGAACAGTATAAGTGAGGAGAGTGTGTTCCTCTGATGGTTTAATATACACAGGACATCTTACCAGGTGAACAGTTTAAGTGAGGAGAGTGTGTTTCGCTGATGTTTTTATGCGCACGGGACATGTTACCAGGTGAACAGTATAAGTGAGGAGAGTGTGTTCTCCTGATGGTTTAATATACACGAGACATGTCACCAGGTGAACAGTATAAGTGAGGAGAGTGTGTTTCGCTGATGTTTTAATACACACGGGATATGTTACCAGGTGAACAGTATAAGTGAGGAGAGTGTGTTCCCCAGATTGTTTAATATACACAGGACATGTTAACAGGTGAACAGTATAAGTGAGGAGAGTGTGTTCCCCTGATTGTTTAATCCACACAGGACATGTTACCAGGTGAACAGTATAAGTGAGGAGAGTGTGTTCCCCTGATGGTATAATATACACGGGACATGTTACCAGGTGAACATTATAAGTGAGGAGAGTGTGTTCCCCTGATGGTTTAAAATACACAGGACATGTTACCAGGTGAACAGTTTAAGTGAGGAGAGTGTGTTCCCCTGATTGTTTAATGCACACGGGACATGTAACCAAGTGAACAGTATAAGTGAGGAGAGTGTGTTTCGCTGATGTTTTAATACACACGGGACATGTTACCAGGTGAACATTATAAGTGAGGAGAGTGTGTTCCCCTGATGGTTTAATATACACGAGACATGTTGCCAGGTGAACAGTATAAGGGAGGCGAGTGTGTTCCCCAGATTGTTTAGTATACACAGGACATCTTACCAGGTGAACAGTATAAGTGAGGCGAGTGTGTTCCCCAGATTGTTTAATATACACGGGACATGTTACCAGGTGAACAGTATAAGTGAGGAGAGTGTGTTTCGCTGATGTTTTAATACACACGGGACATGTTACCAGGTGAACAGCATAAGTGAGGAGAGTGTGTTCCCCTGATGGTTTAATATACACGAGACATGTTACCAGGTGAACAGTATAAGTGAGGCGAGTGTGTTCCCCAGATTGTTTGGTATACACAGGACATCTTACCAGGTGAACAGTATAAGTGAGGAGAGTGTGTTCCACTGTTTGTTTAATACACACGGGACATGTTACCAGGAGAACAGTATAAGTGAGCAGAGCGTGTTTCGTTGTTGTTTTAATGCACACGGGACATGTTACCAGGTGAACAGTATAAGTGAGGCGAGTGTGTTCCCCAGATTGTTTAATATACACGGGACATGTTACCAGGTGAACAGTTTAAGTGAGGAGAGTGTGTTGCCCTGTTTGTTTAATACACACGGGACATGTTACCAGGTGAACAGTATAAGTGCGGAGAGTGTGTTCCCCTGTTTATTTAATACACAAGGGACATGTTACCAGGTGAAGAGTATAAGTGAGGAGAGTGTGTTCCCCTGATGGTTTAATACTGACGGGACATGTTACCAGGTGAACAGTATAAGTGAGGAGAGTGTGTTCCACTGATTGGTTTTTACACATGGGACATTTCACCAGGTGAACAGTATAAGTGAGGAGACTGTGTTCCCCTGATGTTTTAATACACACGGGACATGTTACCAGGTGAACAGTATAAGTGAGGAGATTGTGTTCCCCTGATTGTTTAATATACACGGGACATTTCACCAGGTGAACAGTATAAGTGAGGAGACTGTGTTCCCCTGATGTTTTAATACACACAGGACATGTTACCAGGTGAACGGTATTAGTGCGGAGAGTGTGTTCCCCTGATTGTTTAATACACACGGGACATGTTACCAGGTGAACAGTATAAGTGAAGAGAGTTTGTTCCCCTGATTGTTTTTTATACATGGGACATTTCACCAGGTGAACAGTATAAGTGAGGAGAGTGTGTTCCCCTGATGTTTTAATACACACGGGACATTTTGCCAGGTGAACAGTATAAGTGAGGAGAGTTTGTTCCCCTGATTGTTTTTTATACATGGGACATTTCCCCAGGTGAACAGTATAAGTGAGGAGAGTGTGTTCCCCTTATGTTTTAATACACACGGGACATGTTACCAGGTGAACAGTATAAGTGAGGAGAGTGTGTTCCCCTGATGTTTTAATACACACGGGACATTTTGCCAGGTGAACAGTATAAGTGAGGAGAGTGTGTTCCCCAGATTGTTTAATACACACGGGAAATGTTACCAGGTGAACAGTATAGGTGAGGAGAGTGTGTTCCCCTGATGGTTTAATATACACGAGACATGTTGCCAGGTGAACATTACAAGTGAGGAGAGTGTGTTCCCCTGATGGTTTAATCCACACAGGACATGTAACCAGCTGAACAGTATAAGTGAGGAGAGTGTGTTCCCCTGATTGTTTAATCCACACTGGACATGTTACCAGGTGAACAGCATAAGTGAGGAGAGTGTTTTCCCCTGATGGCTTAATATACACGGGACATGTTACCAGGTGAACAGTTTAAGTGAGGAGAGTGTGTTTCGCTGATGTTTTTATACGCACGGGACATGTTACCAGGTGTACAGTTTAAGTGAGGAGGGTGTGTTTCGCTGATGTTTTTATACACACGGGACATGTTACTAGGTGAACATGATAAGTGATGAGAGTGTGTTCCCCAGATTGTTTAATTCACACGGGACATGTTACCAGGTGAACAGTATAGGTGAGGAGACTGTGTTGCATTGATAGTTTAATAGACACGGGACATGTTACCAGGTGAACAGTATAAGTGAGAAGAGTGTGTTCCCCTAATGTTTTAATAGACACGGGACAAGTTACCAGGTGAACAGTCTAAGTGAGGAGAGTGTGTTCCCCTGATGGTTTAATATACACAGGACATCTTACCAGGTGAACAGTTTAAGTGAGGAGAGTGTGTTTCGCTGATGTTTTTATATGCACGGGTATTGTTACCAGGTGAACAGTTTAAGTGAGGAGAGTGTGTTCCCCTGATGGTTTAATATACACGAGACATGTTCCCAGGTGAACAGTATAAGTGAGGCGAGTGTGTTCCCCAGATTGTTTAATATACACAGGACATCTTACCAGGTGAACAGTATAAGTGAGGCGAGTGTGTTCCCCAGATTGTTTAAAATACACGGGACATTTTCCCAGGTGAACAGTAAAAGTGAGGAGTGTGTGTTCCCCTGTTTGTTTAATCCACACAGGACATGTTACCAGGTGAACAGTATAAGTGAGGAGAGTGTGTTCCCCTGATGGTTTAATATACACGGGACATGTTACCAGGTGAACATTATAAGTGAGGAGAGTGTGTTCCCCTGATGGTTTAAAATACACAGGACATGTTACCAGGTGAACAGTTTAAGTGAGGAGAGTGTGTTCCCCTGATTGTTTAATGCACACGGGACATGTAACCAAGTGAACAGTATAAGTGAGGAGAGTGTGTTTCGCTGATGTTTTAATACACACGGGACATGTTACCAGGTGAACATTATAAGTGAGGAGAGTGTGTTCCCCTGATGGTTTAATATACACGAGATATGTTGCCAGGTGAACAGTATAAGGGAGGCGAGTGTGTTCCCCAGATTGTTTAGTATACACAGGACATCTTACCAGGTGAACAGTATAAGTGAGGCGAGTGTGTTCCCCAGATTGTTTAATATACACGGGACATGTTACCAGGTGAACAGTATAAGTGAGGAGAGTGTGTTTCGCTGATGTTTTAATACACACGGGACATGTTACCAGGTGAACAGTATAAGTGAGGAGAGTGTGTTCCCCTGATGGTTTAATATACACGAGACATGTTACCAGGTGAACAGTATAAGTGAGGCGAGTGTGTTCCCCAGATTGTTTGGTATACACAGGACATCTTACCAGGTGAACAGTATAAGTGAGGAGAGTGTGTTCCCCTGTTTGTTTTATACACACGGGACATGTTACCAGGAGAACAGTATAAGTGAGGAGATTGTGTTCCCCTGTTTGTTTAATACACACGGGACATGTTACGAGGTGAACAGTATAAGTGAGCAGAGCGTGTTTCGTTGTTGTTTTAATGCACACGGGACATGTTACCAGGTGAACAGTATAAGTGAGGCGAGTGTGTTCCCCAGATTGTTTAATATACACGGGACATGTTACCAGGTGAACAGTATAAGTGAGGAGAGTTTGTTGCCCTGTTTGTTCAATACACACGGGACATGTTACCAGGTGAACAGTATAAGTGAGGAGATTGTGTTCCCCTGTTTGTTTAATACACACGGGACATGTTACCAGGTGAACAGTATAAGTGAGGAGAGTGTGTTCCCCTGTTTATTTAATACACAAGGGACATGATACCAGGTGAACAGTGTAAGTGAGGAGAGTGTGTTCCCCTGATGGTTTAATACTGACGGGACATGTTACCAGGTGAACAGTATAAGTGAGGAGAGTGTGTTCCACTGATTGGTTTTTACACATGGGACATTTCACCAGGTGAACAGTATAAGTGAGGAGACTGTGTTCCCCTGATGTTTTAATACACACGGGACATGTTACCAGGTGAACAGTATAAGTGAGGAGATTGTGTTCCCCTGATTGTTTAATATACACGGGACATTTCACCAGGTGAACAGTATAAGTGAGGAGACTGTGTTCCCCTGATGTTTTAATACACACAGGACATGTTACCAGGTGAACGGTATTAGTGCGGAGAGTGTGTTCCCCTGATTGTTTAATACACACGGGACATGTTACCAGGTGAACAGTATAAGTGAAGAGAGTTTGTTCCCCTGATTGTTTTTTATACATGGGACATTTCACCAGGTGAACAGTATAAGTGAGGCGAGTGTGTTCCCCTGATGTTTTAATACAAACGGGACATTTTGCCAGGTGAACAGTATAAGTGAGGAGAGTTTGTTCCCCTGATTGTTTTTTATACATGGGACATTTCCCCAGGTGAACAGTATAAGTGAGGAGAGTGTGTTCCCCTTATGTTTTAATACACACGGGACATGTTACCAGGTGAACAGTATAAGTGAGGAGAGTGTGTTCCCCTGATGTTTTAATACACACGGGACATTTTGCCAGGTGAACAGTATAAGTGAGGAGAGTGTGTTCCCCAGATTGTTTAATACACACGGGAAATGTTACCAGGTGAACAGTATAGGTGAGGAGAGGGTGTTCCCCTGATGTTTTAATACACACGGGACATGTTACCGGATGAAGAGTATAAGTGAGGAGAGTGTGTTCCCCTAATGTTTTAATAGACACGGGACAAGTTACCAGGTGAACAGTATAAGGGAGGAGAGTGTGTTCCCCTGATGGTTTAATATACACGAGACATGTTGCCAGGTGAACATTATAAGTGAGGAGAGTGTGTTCCCCTGATGGTTTAATCCACACAGGACATGTAACCAGCTGAACAGTATAAGTGAGGAGAGTGTGTTCCCCTGATTGTTTAATCCACACAGGGCATGTTACCAGGTGAACAGCATAAGTGAGGAGAGTGTTTTCCCCTGATGGTTTAATATACACGGGACATGTTACCAGGTGAACAGTTTAAGTGAGGGGAGTGTGTTTCGCTGATGTTTTTATACGCACGGGACATGTTACCAGGTGTACAGTTTAAGTGAGGAGGGTGTGTTTCGCTGATGTTTTTATACACACGGGACATGTTACTAGGTGAACATGATAAGTGATGAGAGTGTGTTCCCCAGATTGTTTAATTCACACGGGACATGTTACCAGGTGAACAGTATAGGTGAGGAGACTGTGTTGCATTGATAGTTTAATAGACACGGGACATGTTACCAGGTGAACAGTATAAGTGAGAAGAGTGTGTTCCCCTAATGTTTTAATAGACACGGGACAAGTTACCAGGTGAACAGTCTAAGTGAGGAGAGTGTGTTCCCCTGATGGTTTAATATACACAGGACATCTTACCAAGTGAACAGTTTAAGTGAGGAGAGTGTGTTTCGCTGATGTTTTTATATGCACGGGACATGTTACCAGGTGAACAGTTTAAGTGAGGAGAGTGTGTTCCCCTGATGGTTTAATATATACGAGACATGTTACCAGGTGAACAGTATAAGTGAGGCGAGTGTGTTCCCCAGATTGTTTAATATACACAGGACATCTTACCAGGTGAACAGTATAAGTGAGGCGAGTGTGTTCCCCAGATTGTTTAAAATACACGGGACATTTTCCCAGGTGAACAGTAAAAGTGAGGAGAGTGTGTTCCCCTGTTTGTTTAATACACACGGGACATGTTACCAGGTGAACAGTATAAGTGAGGAGATTGTGTTCCCCTGTTTGTTTAATACACACGGGACATGTTACCAGGTGAACAGTATAAGTGAGCAGAGTGTGTTTCGTTGTTGTTTTAATACACACGGGACATGTTACCAGGTGAACAGTATAAGTGAGGAGAGTGTGTTCCCCAGATTGCTTAATACACATGGGACATGTTCCCAGGTGAACAGTATCAGTGAGGAGAGTGTGTTCAGCTAATGTTTCAATAGACACGGGACAAGTTACCAGGTCAACAGTATAAGTGAGGAGAGAGTGTTCCCCTGATGGTTTAATATACACGAGACATGTTACCAGGTGAACAGTGTAAGTGAGGAGAGTGTGTTCCCCTGATGGTTTAATACACACCGGACATGTTGCCAGGTGAACAGTGGAAGTGAGGAGAGTGTGTTCCCCTGATGGTTTAATATACACGAGACATGTTACCAGGTGAACAGGATAAGTGAGGAGAGTGTGTTCCCCTGATTGTTTAATACACACAGGACATGTTACCAGTTGAACAGTTTAAGTTAGGAGAGTGTGTTTCGCTGATGTTTTAATACACACGGGACATGTTACCAGGTGAACAGTATAAGTGAGGCGAGTGTGTTCCCCAGATTGTTTAATATACACGGGACATGTTACCAGGTGAACAGTATAAGTGAGGCGAGTGTGTTCCCCTGATTGTTTAATACACACGGGACATTTTGCCAGGTGAGCAGTATAAGTGATGTGAGCGTGTTCCCCAGATTGTTTAATATACACGGGACATGTTACCAGGTGAACAGTATAAGTGAGGAGAGTGTGTTCCCCTGTTTGTTCAATACACACGGGACATGTTACCAGGTGAACTGTATAAGTGAGCAGAGTGTGTTCCTCAGATTGTTTAATATACACGGGACATGTTACCAGGTGAACAGTATAAGCGAGGAGCGTGTGTTCCCCTGATTGTTTAATACGCACGGGACATGTTACCAGGTGAACAGTATAAGTGAGGTGAGCGTGTTCCCCAGATTGTTTAATATACACGGGACATGTTAGCAGGTGAACCGTATAAGTGAGGAGAGTGTGTTCCCCTGTTTGTTTAATACACACGGGACATGTTACCAGGTGAACAGTATAAGTGAGGCGAGTGTGTTCCCCAGATTGTTTAATATACACGGGACATGTTACCAGGTGAACAGTATAAGTGAGGCGAGTGTGTTCCCCTGATTGTTTAATACACACGGGACATTTTGCCAGGTGAGCAGTATAAGTGATGTGAGCGTGTTCCCCAGATTGTTTAATATACACGGGACATGTTACCAGGTGAACAGTATAAGTGAGGAGAGTGTGTTCCCCTGATTGTTTAATCCACACAGGACATGTTACCAGGTGAACAGCATAAGTGAGGAGAGTGTTTTCCCCTGATGGCTTAATATACACGGGACATGTTACCAGGTGAACAGTTTAAGTGAGGAGAGTGTGTTTCGCTGATGTTTTTATACGCACGGGACATGTTACCAGGTGTACAGTTTAAGTGAGGAGGGTGTGTTTCGCTGATGTTTTTATACACACGGGACATGTTACTAGGTGAACATGATAAGTGATGAGAGTGTGTTCCCCAGATTGTTTAATTCACACGGGACATGTTACCAGGTGAACAGTATAGGTGAGGAGACTGTGTTGCATTGATAGTTTAATAGACACGGGACATGTTACCAGGTGAACAGTATAAGTGAGAAGAGTGTGTTCCCCTAATGTTTTAATAGACACGGGACAAGTTACCAGGTGAACAGTCTAAGTGAGGAGAGTGTGTTCCCCTGATGGTTTAATATACACAGGACATCTTACCAGGTGAACAGTTTAAGTGAGGAGAGTGTGTTTCGCTGATGTTTTTATATGCACGGGTATTGTTACCAGGTGAACAGTTTAAGTGAGGAGAGTGTGTTCCCCTGATGGTTTAATATACACGAGACATGTTCCCAGGTGAACAGTATAAGTGAGGCGTGTGTGTTCCCCAGATTGTTTAATATACACAGGACATCTTACCAGGTGAACAGTATAAGTGAGGCGAGTGTGTTCCCCAGATTGTTTAAAATACACGGGACATTTTCCCAGGTGAACAGTAAAAGTGAGGAGTGTGTGTTCCCCTGTTTGTTTAATCCACACAGGACATGTTACCAGGTGAACAGTATAAGTGAGGAGAGTGTGTTCCCCTGATGGTTTAATATACACGGGACATGTTACCAGGTGAACATTATAAGTGAGGAGAGTGTGTTCCCCTGATGGTTTAAAATACACAGGACATGTTACCAGGTGAACAGTTTAAGTGAGGAGAGTGTGTTCCCCTGATTGTTTAATACACACAGGACATGTTACCAGTTGAACAGTTTAAGTTAGGAGAGTGTGTTTCGCTGATGTTTTAATACACACGGGACATGTTACCAGGTGAACAGTATAAGTGAGGCGAGTGTGTTCCCCAGATTGTTTAATATACACGGGACATGTTACCAGGTGAACAGTATAAGTGAGGCGAGTGTGTTCCCCTGATTGTTTAATACACACGGGACATTTTGCCAGGTGAGCAGTATAAGTGATGTGAGCGTGTTCCCCAGATTGTTTAATATACACGGGACATGTTACCAGGTGAACAGTATAAGTGAGGAGAGTGTGTTCCCCTGATTGTTTAATCCACACAGGACATGTTACCAGGTGAACAGCATAAGTGAGGAGAGTGTTTTCCCCTGATGGCTTAATATACACGGGACATGTTACCAGGTGAACAGTTTAAGTGAGGAGAGTGTGTTTCGCTGATGTTTTTATACGCACGGGACATGTTACCAGGTGTACAGTTTAAGTGAGGAGGGTGTGTTTCGCTGATGTTTTTATACACACGGGACATGTTACTAGGTGAACATGATAAGTGATGAGAGTGTGTTCCCCAGATTGTTTAATTCACACGGGACATGTTACCAGGTGAACAGTATAGGTGAGGAGACTGTGTTGCATTGATAGTTTAATAGACACGGGACATGTTACCAGGTGAACAGTATAAGTGAGAAGAGTGTGTTCCCCTAATGTTTTAATAGACACGGGACAAGTTACCAGGTGAACAGTCTAAGTGAGGAGAGTGTGTTCCCCTGATGGTTTAATATACACAGGACATCTTACCAGGTGAACAGTTTAAGTGAGGAGAGTGTGTTTCGCTGATGTTTTTATATGCACGGGTATTGTTAACAGGTGAACAGTTTAAGTGAGGAGAGTGTGTTCCCCTGATGGTTTAATATACACGAGACATGTTCCCAGGTGAACAGTATAAGTGAGGCGAGTGTGTTCCCCAGATTGTTTAATATACACAGGACATCTTACCAGGTGAACAGTATAAGTGAGGCGAGTGTGTTCCCCAGATTGTTTAAAATACACGGGACATTTTCCCAGGTGAACAGTAAAAGTGAGGAGTGTGTGTTCCCCTGTTTGTTTAATCCACACAGGACATGTTACCAGGTGAACAGTATAAGTGAGGAGAGTGTGTTCCCCTGATGGTTTAATATACACGGGACATGTTACCAGGTGAACATTATAAGTGAGGAGAGTGTGTTCCCCTGATGGTTTAAAATACACAGGACATGTTACCAGGTGAACAGTTTAAGTGAGGAGAGTGTGTTCCCCTGATTGTTTAATGCACACGGGACATGTAACCAAGTGAACAGTATAAGTGAGGAGAGTGTGTTTCGCTGATGTTTTAATACACACGGGACATGTTACCAGGTGAACATTATAAGTGAGGAGAGTGTGTTCCCCTGATGGTTTAATATACACGAGACATGTTGCCAGGTGAACAGTATAAGGGAGGCGAGTGTGTTCCCCAGATTGTTTAGTATACACAGGACATCTTACCAGGTGAACAGTATAAGTGAGGCGAGTGTGTTCCCCAGATTGTTTAATATACACGGGACATGTTACCAGGTGAACAGTATAAGTGAGGAGAGTGTGTTTCGCTGATGTTTTAATACACACGGGACATGTTACCAGGTGAACAGTATAAGTGAGGAGAGTGTGTTCCCCTGATGGTTTAATATACACGAGACATGTTACCAGGTGAACAGTATAAGTGAGGCGAGTGTGTTCCCCAGATTGTTTGGTATACACAGGACATCTTACCAGGTGAACAGTATAAGTGAGGAGAGTGTGTTCCCCTGTTTGTTTAATACACACGGGACATGTTACCAGGAGAACAGTATAAGTGAGGAGATTGTGTTCCCCTGTTTGTTTAATACACACGGGACATGTTACGAGGTGAACAGTATAAGTGAGCAGAGCGTGTTTCGTTGTTGTTTTAATGCACACGGGACATGTTACCAGGTGAACAGTATAAGTGAGGCGAGTGTGTTCCCCAGATTGTTTTATATACACGGGACATGTTACCAGGTGAACAGTATAAGTGAGGAGATTGTGTTCCCCTGTTTGTTTAATACACACGGGACATGTTACCAGGTGAACAGTATAAGTGAGGAGAGTGTGTTCCCCTGTTTATTTAATACACAAGGGACATGATACCAGGTGAACAGTGTAAGTGAGGAGAGTGTGTTCCCCTGATGGTTTAATACTGACGGGACATGTTACCAGGTGAACAGTATAAGTGAGGAGAGTGTGTTCCACTGATTGTTTTTTACACATGGGACATTTCACCAGGTGAACAGTATAAGTGAGGAGACTGTGTTCCCCTGATGTTTTAATACACACGGGACATGTTACCAGGTGAACAGTATAAGTGAGGAGATTGTGTTCCCCTGATTGTTTAATATACACGGGACATTTCACCAGGTGAACAGTATAAGTGAGGAGACTGTGTTCCCCTGATGTTTTAATACACACAGGACATGTTACCAGGTGAACGGTATTAGTGCGGAGAGTGTGTTCCCCTGATTGTTTAATACACACGGGACATGTTACCAGGTGAACAGTATAAGTGAAGAGAGTTTGTTCCCCTGATTGTTTTTTATACATGGGACATTTCACCAGGTGAACAGTATAAGTGAGGAGAGTGTGTTCCCCTGATGTTTTAATACAAACGGGACATTTTGCCAGGTGAACAGTATAAGTGAGGAGAGTTTGTTCCCCTGATTGTTTTTTATACATGGGACATTTCCCCAGGTGAACAGTATAAGTGAGGAGAGTGTGTTCCCCTTATGTTTTAATACACACGGGACATGTTACCAGGTGAACAGTATAAGTGAGGAGAGTGTGTTCCCCTGATGTTTTAATACACACGGGACATTTTGCCAGGTGAACAGTATAAGTGAGGAGAGTGTGTTCCCCAGATTGTTTAATACACACGGGAAATGTTACCAGGTGAACAGTATAGGTGAGGAGAGGGTGTTCCCCTGATGTTTTAATACACACGGGACATGTTACCAGATGAAGAGTATAAGTGAGGAGAGTGTGTTCCCCTAATGTTTTAATAGACACGGGACAAGTTACCAGGTGAACAGTATAAGTGAGGAGAGTGTGTTCCCCTGATGGTTTAATATACACGAGACATGTTGCCAGGTGAACATTATAAGTGAGGAGAGTGTGTTCCCCTGATGGTTTAATCCACACAGGACATGTAACCAGCTGAACAGTATAAGTGAGGAGAGTGTGTTCCCCTGATTGTTTAATCCACACAGGGCATGTTACCAGGTGAACAGCATAAGTGAGGAGAGTGTTTTCCCCTGATGGTTTAATATACACGGGACATGTTACCAGGTGAACAGTTTAAGTGAGGGGAGTGTGTTTCGCTGATGTTTTTATACGCACGGGACATGTTACCAGGTGTACAGTTTAAGTGAGGAGGGTGTGTTTCGCTGATGTTTTTATACACACGGGACATGTTACTAGGTGAACATGATAAGTGATGAGAGTGTGTTCCCCAGATTGTTTAATTCACACGGGACATGTTACCAGGTGAACAGTATAGGTGAGGAGACTGTGTTGCATTGATAGTTTAATAGACACGGGACATGTTACCAGGTGAACAGTATAAGTGAGAAGAGTGTGTTCCCCTAATGTTTTAATAGACACGGGACAAGTTACCAGGTGAACAGTCTAAGTGAGGAGAGTGTGTTCCCCTGATGGTTTAATATACACAGGACATCTTACCAAGTGAACAGTTTAAGTGAGGAGAGTGTGTTTCGCTGATGTTTTTATATGCACGGGACATGTTACCAGGTGAACAGTTTAAGTGAGGAGAGTGTGTTCCCCTGATGGTTTAATATATACGAGACATGTTACCAGGTGAACAGTATAAGTGAGGCGAGTGTGTTCCCCAGATTGTTTAATATACACAGGACATCTTACCAGGTGAACAGTATAAGTGAGGCGAGTGTGTTCCCCAGATTGTTTAAAATACACGGGACATTTTCCCAGGTGAACAGTAAAAGTGAGGAGAGTGTGTTCCCCTGTTTGTTTAATACACACGGGACATGTTACCAGGTGAACAGTATAAGTGAGGAGATTGTGTTCCCCTGTTTGTTTAATACACACGGGACATGTTACCAGGTGAACAGTATAAGTGAGCAGAGTGTGTTTCGTTGTTGTTTTAATACACACGGGACATGTTACCAGGTGAACAGTATAAGTGAGGAGAGTGTGTTCCCCAGATTGCTTAATACACATGGGACATGTTCCCAGGTGAACAGTATAAGTGAGGAGAGTGTGTTCAGCTAATGTTTCAATAGACACGGGACAAGTTACCAGGTCAACAGTATAAGTGAGGAGAGAGTGTTCCCCTGATGGTTTAATATACACGAGACATGTTACCAGGTGAACAGTGGAAGTGAGGAGAGTGTGTTCCCCTGATGGTTTAATACACACGAGACATGTTACCAGGTGAACAGGATAAGTGAGGAGAGTGTGTTCCCCTGATTGTTTAATACACACAGGACATGTTACCAGTTGAACAGTTTAAGTTAGGAGAGTGTGTTTCGCTGATGTTTTAATACACACGGGACATGTTACCAGGTGAACAGTATAAGTGAGGCGAGTGTGTTCCCCAGATTGTTTAATATACACGGGACATGTTACCAGGTGAACAGTATAAGTGAGGCGAGTGTGTTCCCCTGATTGTTTAATACACACGGGACATTTTGCCAGGTGAGCAGTATAAGTGATGTGAGCGTGTTCCCCAGATTGTTTAATATACACGGGACATGTTACCAGGTGAAAAGTATAAGTGAGGAGAGTGTGTTCCCCTGTTTGTTCAATACACACGGGACATGTTACCTGGTGAACTGTATAAGTGAGCAGAGTGTGTTCCTCAGATTGTTTAATATACACGGGACATGTTACCAGGTGAACAGTATAAGCGAGGAGCGTGTGTTCCCCTGATTGTTTAATACGCACGGGACATGTTACCAGGTGAACAGTATAAGTGAGGTGAGCGTGTTCCCCAGATTGTTTAATATACACGGGACATGTTAGCAGGTGAACCGTATAAGTGAGGAGAGTGTGTTCCCCTGTTTGTTTAATACACACGGGACATGTTACCAGGTGAACAGTATAAGTGAGCAGAGTGTGTTCCCCTGATGGTTTAATATACACGAGACATGTTACCAGGTGAACAGTATAAGTGAGGAGAGTGTGTTCCCCTGATGGTTTAATATACACGAGACATGTTACCAGGTGAACAGTATAAGTGAGGCGAGTGTGTTCCCCAGATTGTTTAATATACACAGGACATCTTACCAGGTGAACAGTATCAGTGAGGCGAGTGTGTTCCCCAGATTGTTTAATACACACGGGACATGTTACCAGGTGAACAGTATAAGTGAGGAGATTGTGCTCCCCTGTTTGTTTAATACACACTTGACATGTTACCAGGTGAACAGTATAAGTGAGGAGAGTGTGTTCCCCTGATTGTTTCTTACACACGGGACATGTTACCAGGTGAACAGTATAAGTGAGGAGAGTGTCTTCCCCTGTTTGCTTAATACACACGGGACATGTTACCAGGTGAACAGTATAAGTGAGGAGAGTGTGTTCCCCTGTTTGTTTAATACACACGGGACATGTTACCAGGTGAACATGATAAGTGAGGAGACTGTGTTCCCCTGATTGTTTAATACGCACGGGACATGTTACCAGGTGAACAGTATAAGTGAGGTGAGCGTGTTCCCCAGATTGTTTAATATACACGGGACATGTTAGCAGGTGAACCGTATAAGTGAGGAGAGTGTGTTCCCCTTATGTTTTAATAAACACGGGACATGTTACCAGGTGAACAGAAGAAGTGAGGAGAGTGAGTTCCCCTTATGTTTTAATACACACGGGACATGTTACCAGTTGAACAGTATAAGTGAAGAGTGTTTGTTCCCATGATTGTTTTTTATACATGGGACATTTCACCAGGTGAACAGTATAAGTGAGGAGAGTGTGTTCCCCTGATGTTTTAATACACACGGGACATGTTACCAGGTGAACGGTATTAGTGCGGAGAGTGTGTTCCCCTGATTGTTTAATATACACGGGACATGTCACCAGGTGAACAGTAAAAGTGAGGAGAGTGTATTCCCCTTATGTTTTAATACACACGGGACATGTTACCAGGTGAACAGTATAAGTGAAGAGTGTTTGTTCCCCTGATTGTTTTTTATACATGGGACATTTCACCAGGTGAACAGTATAAGTTAGGAGAGTGTGTTCCCCTGATGTTTTAATACACACGGGACATGTTACCAGGTGAACAGTATAAGTGAAGAGTGTTTGTTCCCCTGATTGTTTTTTATGCATGGGACATTTCACCAGGTGAACAGTATAAGTGAGGAGAGTGGGTTCCCCTGATGTTTTAATACACACGGGACATTTTGCCAGGTGAACAGTATAAGTGAGGAGAGTGTGTTCCCCAGATTGTTTAATACACATGGGACATCTTACCAGGTGAACAGTGTAAGTGAGGAGAGTGTGTTCCACCGATTGGTTTAATACACACGGGACATGTTACCAGGTGAACTGTATAAGTGAGCAGAGTGTGTTCCCCAGATTGTTTAATATACACGGGACATGTTACCAGGTGAACAGTATAAGTGAGGAGCATATGTTTCCCTGATTGTTTAATACGCACGGGACATGTTACCAGGTGAACAGTATAAGTGAGGTGAGCGTGTTCCCCAGATTGTTTAATATACACGGGACATGTTACCAGGTGAACAGTGTAAGTGAGGAGAGTGTGTTCCACCGATTGGTTTAATATACACGAGACATGTTACCAGGTGAACAGTATAAGTGAGGAGAGTGTGTTCCCCTGATTGTTTAATATACACGAGACATGTTAGCTGGTGAACAGTATAAGTGAGGAGAGTGTGTTCCCCTGATTGTTTCATACACACGGGACATGTTACCAGGTGAACAGTTTAAGTTAGGAGAGTGTGTTTCGCTGATATTTTAATACACACGGGACATGTTGCCAGGAGAACAGTATAAGTGAGGCGAGTGTGTTCCCCAGATTGTTTAATATACACGGGACATGTTTCCAGGTGAACAGTATATGTGAGCAGAGTGTGTTCCCCTGATTGTTTAATAAACACAGGACATGTTACCAGGTGAACAGTTTAAGTTAGGAGAGTGTGTTTCGCTGATGTTTTAATACACACGGGACATGTTACCTGGTGAACTGTATAAGTGAGGCGAGTGTGTTCCCCAGATTGTTTAATATACACGGGACATGTTACCAGGTGAACAGTATAAGTGAGGCTAGTGTGTTCCCCTGATTGTTTAATACACACGGGACATGTTGCCAGGTGAGCAGTATAAGTGATGTGAGCGTGTTCCCCAGATTGTTTAATATACACGGGACATGTTACCAGGTGAACGGTATAAGTGAGGAGAGTGTGTTCCCCTGTTTGTTTAATACACACGGGACATGTTACCAGGTGAACTGTATAAGTGAGCAGAGTGTGTTCCCCAGATTGTTTAATATACACGGGACATGTTACCAGGTGAACAGTATAAGTGAGGAGCGTGTGTTCCCCTGATTGTTTAATACGCACGGGACATGTTACCAGTTGAACAGTATAAGTGAGGTGAGCGTGTTCCCCAGATTGTTTAATATACACGGGACATGTTAGCAGGAGAACCATATAAGTGAGGAGAGTGTGTTCCCCTGTTTGTTTAATACACACGGGACATGTTACCAGGTGAACAGTATAAGTGAGCAGAGTGTGTTCCCCTGATGGTTTAATATACACGAGACATGTTACCAGGTGAACAGTATAAGTGAGGAGAGTGTGTTCCCCTGATGGTTTAATATACACGAGACATGTTACCAGGTGAACAGTATAAGTGAGGCGAGTGTGTTCCCCAGATTGTTTAATATACACAGGACATCTTACCAGGTGAACAGTATCAGTGAGGCGAGTGTGTTCCCCAGATTGTTTAATACACACGGCACATGTTACCAGGTGAACAGTATAAGTGAGGAGATTGTGCTCCCCTGTTTGTTTAATACACACTTGACATGTTACCAGGTGAACAGTATAAGTGAGGAGAGTGTGTTCCCCTGATTGTTTCTTACACACGGGACATGTTACCAGGTGAACAGTATAAGTGAGGAGAGTGTCTTCCCCTGTTTGTTTAATACACACACGGGACATGTTACCAGGTGAACAGTATAAGTGAGGAGAGTGTGTTCCCCTGTTTGTTTAATACACACGGGACATGTTACCAGGTGAACATGATAAGTGAGGAGACTGTGTTCCCCTGATGTTTTAATGCACACGGGACATGTTACCAGGTGAACAGTATAAGTGAAGAGTGTTTGTTCCCCTTATGTTTTAATACACACGGGACATGTTACCAGGTGAACAGTATAAGTGAAGAGTGTTTGTTCCCATGATTGTTTTTTATACATGGGACATTTCACCAGGTGAACAGTATAAGTGAGGAGAGTGTGTTCCCCTGATTGTTTAATATACACGGGACATGTCACCAGGTGAACAGTATAAGTGAGGAGAGTGTGTTCCCCTGATGTTTTAATACACACGGGACATGTTACCAGGTGAACGGTATTAGTGCGGAGAGTGTGTTCCCCTGATTGTTTAATATACACGGGACATGTCACCAGGTGAACAGTATAAGTGAGGAGAGTGTGTTCCCCTTATGTTTTAATACACACGGGACATGTTACCAGATGAACAGTATAAGTGAAGAGTGTTTGTTCCCCTGATTGTTTTTTATACATGGGACATTTCACCAGGTGAACAGTATAAGTTAGGAGAGTGTGTTCCCCTGATGTTCTAATACACACGGGACATGTTACCAGGTGAACAGTATAAGTGAGGAGAGTGGGTTCCACTGATGTTTTAATACACACGGGACATTTTGCCAGGTGAACAGTATAAGTGAGGAGAGTGTGTTCCCCAGATTGTTTAATACACATGGGACATGTTACCAGGTGAACAGTGTAAGTGAGGAGAGTGTGTTCCACCGATTGGTTTAATACACACGGGACATGTTACCAGGTGAACTGTATAAGTGAGCAGAGTGTGTTCCCCAGATTGTTTGATATACACGGGACATGTTACCAGGTGAACAGTGTAAGTGAGGAGCGTGTGTTCCCCTGATTGTTTAATACGCACGGGACATGTTACCAGGTGAACAGTATAAGTGAGGTGAGCGTGTTCCCCAGATTGTTTAATATACACGGGACATGTGAGCAGGTGAACCGGATAAGTGAGGAGAGTGTGTTCCCCTGTTTGTTTAATACACACGGGACATGTTACCAGGTGAACAGTATAAGTGAGCAGAGTGTGTTCCCCTGATGGTTTAATATACACGAGACATGTTACCAGGTGAACAGTATAAGTGAGGAGAGTGTGTTCCCCTGATGGTTTAATATACACGAGACATGTTACCAGGTGAACAGTATAAGTGAGGCGAGTGTGTTCCCCAGATTGTTTAATATACACAGGACATATTACCAGGTGAACAGTATCAGTGAGGCGAGTGTGTTCCCCAGATTGTTTAATACACACGGGACATGTTACCAGGTGAACAGTATAAGTGAGGAGATTGTGCTCCCCTGTTTGTTTAATACACACTTGACATGTTACCAGGTGAACAGTATAAGTGAGGAGAGTGTGTTCCCCTGATTGTTTCTTACACACGGGACATGTTACCAGGTGAACAGTATAAGTGAGGAGAGTGTCTTCCCCTGTTTGTTTAATACACACGGGACATGTTACCAGGTGAACAGTAGAAGTGAGGAGAGTGTGTTCCCCTGTTTGTTTAATACACACGGGACATGTTACCAGGTGAACATGATAAGTGAGCGGACTGTGTTCCCCTGATGTTTTAATGCACACGGGACAAGTTACCAGGTGAACAGTATAAGTGAAGAGTGTTTGTTCCCCTTATGTTTTAATAAACACGGGACATGTTACCAGGTGAACAGAAGAAGTGAGGAGAGTGTGTTCCCCTATGTTTTAATACACACGGGACATGTTACCAGGTGAACAGTATAAGTAAAGAGTGTTTGTTCCCATGATTGTTTTTTATACATGGGACATTTCACCAGGTGAAAAGTATAAGTGAGGAGAGTGTGTTCCCCTGATGTTTTAATACACACGGGACATGTTACCAGGTGAACGGTATTAGTGCGGAGAGTGTGTTCCCCTGATTGTTTAATATACACGGGACATGTCACCAGGTGAACAGTATAAGTGAGGAGAGTGTGTTCCCCTTATGTTTTAATACACACGGGACATGTTACCAGGTGAACAGTATAAGTGAAGAGTGTTTGTTCCCCTGATTGTTATTTATACATGGGACATTTCACCAGGTGAACAGTATAAGTTAGGAGAGTGTGTTCCCCTGATGTTTTAATACACACGGGACATGTTACCAGGTGAACAGTATAATTGAGGAGAGTGGGTTCCACTGATGTTTTAATACACACGGGACATTTTGCCAGGTGAACAGTATAAGTGAGGAGAGATTGTTCCCCAGATTTTTTAATACACATGGGACATTTTACCAGGTGAACAGTGTATGTGAGGAGAGTGTGTTCCACCGGTTGGTTTAATATACACGAGACATGTTACCAGGTGAACAGTATAAGTGAGGAGAGTGTGTTCCCCTGATTGTTTAATATACACGAGACATGTTAGCTGGTGAACAGTATAAGTGAGGAGAGTGTGTTCCCCTGATTGTTTCATACACACGGGACTTGTTACCAGGTGAACAGTTTAAGTTAGGAGAGTGTGTTTCGCTGATATTTTAATACACACGGGACATGTTGCCAGGAGAACAGTATAAGTGAGGCGAGTGTGTTCCCCAGATTGTTTAATATACACGGGACATGTTACCAGGTGAACAGTATAAGTGAGCAGAGTGTGTTCCCCTGATTGTTTAAGACACACGGGACATGTTGCCAGGTGAGCAGTATAAGTGAGGTGAGCGTGTTCCCCAGATTGTTCAATATACACGGCACATGTTACCAGGTCAACCGTATAAGTGAGGAGAGTGTGTTCCCCTGTCTGTTTAATACACACGGGACATGTTACCAGGTGAACAGTATAAGTGAGCAGAGTGTGTTCCCCTGATTGTTTAATACGCACGGGACATGTTACCAGGTGAACAGTATAAGTGAGGTGAGCGTGTTCCCCAGATTGTCTAATATACACGGGACATGTTAGCAGGTGAACCGTATAAGTGAGGAGAGTGTGTTCCCCTGATGGTTTAATATACACGAGACATGTTACCAGGTGAACAGTATAAGTGAGGAGAGTGTGTTCCACAGATTGTTTAATACACACGGGACATGTTGCCTGGTGAACAGTATAAGTGAGGAGAGTGTGTTCCCTTGATGTTTTAATTAACGCAGGGCATGTCACCAGGTGAACAGTATAAGTTTAGGAGAGTATGTTCTCCTGATTGTTTAATACACACACAGGACATGTTACCAGGTGAACATTATAAGTGAGGAGAGTGTGTTCCCCTGATTGTTTAATACACACGGGACATTTTCCCAGGTGAACAGCATAAGTGAGGAGAAAGTGTTCCCCTGATGGTTTAATATAGATGGGACATGTTGACAGGTGAACAGTATAAGTGAGGAGAGTGTGTTCCCCTGATAGTTTAATATACATGGGACATTTCACCAGGTGAACAGTTTCAGTGAGGAGAGTGTGTTCCCCCGATGTTTTAATACACACGGGACATTTTACCAGGTGAACAGAATAAGTGAGGAGAGTGTGTTCCCCTGATGTTTTAATACAGAAGGGACATTTTGCCAGGTGAACGGTAGAAGTGAGGAGAGGGTGTTCCCCTGATGTTTTAATACACACGGGACATGTTACCAGATGAACAGTATAAGTGAGGAGAGTGTGTTCCCCTAATGTTTTAATAGACACGGGACAAGTTGCCAGGTGAACAGTGTAAGTGAGGAGAGTGTGTTCCCCAGATGGTTTAATATACACGAGACATGTTAGCAGGTGAACAGTGTAAGTGAGGAGAGTGTGTTCCTCTGATGCTTTAATACACACGGGACATGATACCAGGTGAACAGTGAAAGTGAGGAGAGTGTGTTCCCCTGATGGTTTAATATACACGAGACATGTTACCAGGTGAACAGCATAAGTGAGGAGAGTGTGTTCCCCTGATTGTTTAATACACCCGGGACGTGTTGCCAGGTGAACAGTTTAAGTTAGGAGAGTGTGTTTCGCTGATGTTTTAATATACACGAGAGATGTTACCAGGTGAACAGTATAAGTGAGGAGAGTGTGTTCCCCTGATTGTTTAATACACACGGGACATGTTACCAGGTGAACAGTTTAAGTTAGGAGAGTGTGTTTCGATGATGTTTTAATATACACGGGACATGTTACCAGGTGAACAGTATAAGTGAGGCGAGTGTGTTCCCCAGATTGTTTAATATACACAGGACATGTTACCAGGTGAACAGTTTAAGAGAGGAGAGTGTGTTTCGCTGATGTTTTAATACACACCGGACATGTTGCCAGGTGAACAGTTTAAGTGAGGAGAGTGTGTTTCGCTGATGTTTTAATATAGACAGGACATGTTACCAGTTGAACAGTTTAAGTGAGGAGAATGTGTTTCGCTGATGTTTTAATACACACGGGACATGTTACCAGGTGAACAGTATAAGTGAGGAGAATGTGTTTCGCTGATGTTTTAATACACACGGGACATGTCACCAGGTGAACAGTATAAGTGATGCGGGTGTGTTCCCCAGATTGTTTAATATACACGGGACATGTTACCAGGTGAACAGTATAAGTGAGCAGAGTGTGTTCCCCTGATTGTTTAATACACACGGGACATGTTGCCAGGTGAGCAGTACAAGTGAGGAGAGTGTGTTCCCCTGATTGTTCAATACGCACGGGACATGTTACCAGTTGAACAGTATAAGTGAGGCGAGCGTCTTCTCCTGATTGTTTAATATACACGGGACATGTTACCAGGTGAACCGTATAAGTGAGGAGATTGTGTTCCCCTGTTGTTTAATACACACGGGACATGTTACCATGTGAACAGTATAAGTGAGCAGAGTGTGTTCCCCTGATGGTTTAATATACACGAGACATGTTACCAGGTGAACAGGATAAGTGAGGAGAGTGTGTTCACCAGATTGTTTAATACACACTGGACATGTTACCAGCTGAACAGTATAAGTGAGCAGAGTGTGTTCCCCTGATATTTTAATACACACGGGACATGTTGACAGGTGAACAGTATAAGTGAGGAGAGTGTGTTCCCCAGATTGTTTAATACACACGGGAGATGTTACCAGGTGATCAGTGTAGGTGAGGAGACTGTGTTCCACTGATAGTTTAATAGACACGGGACATGTTACCAGATGAACAGTATAAGTGAGGAGAGGGTGTTCCCCTGATGTTTTAATACACACGGGACATGTTACCAGATGAACAGTATAAGTGAGGAGAGTTTGTTCTCCTAATGTTTTAATAGACACGGGACAAGTTAACAGGTGAACAGTATAAGTGAGGAGAGTGTGTTCCCCTGATGGTTTAATATACACGAGACATGTTAGCAGGTGAACAGCATAGGTGAGGAGAGTGTGTTTCCCTGATGTTTTAATACACACGGGACATGTTCCCATTTGAACAGTATAAGTGAGGAGAGTGTGTTCTCCTGATTGTTTAATACACACACAGGACATGTTACCAGGTGAACAGTATAAGTGAGGAGAGTGTTTACCCCTGATGTTTTAAGACACACGGGACATGTTAACAGGTGAACAGCATAAGTGAGGAGAGAGTGTTCCCCTGATTGTTTAATACACACACAGGACATGTTACCAGGTGAACAGTATAAGTGAGGAGAGTGTTTATCCCTGATGTTTTAAGACACACGGGACATGTTACCAGGTGAACAGCATAAGTGAGGAGAGAGTGTTCCCCTGATTGTTTAATACACACACAGGACATGTTACCAGGTGAACAGTATAAGTGAGGAGAGTGTTTATCCCTGATGTTTTAAGACACACGGGACATGTTACCAGGTGAACAGCATAAGTGAGGAGAGAGTGTTCCCCTGATTGTTTAATATACACGGCAAATGATACCAGGTGAACAGTATAAGTGAGGAGAGTGGGTTCCCCAGATTGTTTAATACACACACAGGACATGTTACCATTTGAACAGTATAAGTGAGGACAGTGTTTATCCCTGATGTTTTAAGACACACGGGACATGTTACCAGGTGAACAGCATAAGTGAGGAGAGAGTGTTCCCCTGATGTTTTAATACACACGGGACATTTTGCCAGGTGAACAGTGTAAGTGAGGAGAGTGTGTTCCACAGATTGTTTAATACACACGGGTAATGTTACCAGGTGAACAGTATAGGTGAGGAGAGGGTGTTCCCCTGATGTTTTAATACACACGGGACATGTTACCAGATGACCAGTATAAGTGAGGAGAGTGTGTTCCCCTAATGTTTTAATAGACACGGGACAAGTTACCAGGTGAACAGTATAAGTGAGGCGAGTGTGTTCCCCAGATTGTTTAATACACACGGGACATGTTCCCATTTGAACAGTATAAGTGAGGAGAGTGTGTTCCCTGTTTGTTTAATATACACGGGACATGTCACCAGGTGAACAGTATAAGTGAGGAGAGTGTGTTCTCCTGATTGTTTAACACAAACACAGGACATGTTACCAGGTGAACAGTATAAGTGAGGAGAGTGTTTACCCCTGATGTTTTAAGACACAGGGGACATGTTACCAGGTGAACAGTATAAGTGAGGAGAGTGTGTTCCCCTGATTGTTTAATATAAACGGGAAATGATACCAGGTGAACAGTATAAGTGAGGAGAGTGTGTTCCCCAGATTGTTTAATACTCATGGGACATGTTTCCAGGTGAACAGTGTAAGTGAGGAGAGTGTGTTCCCCTGATGGTTTAATATACACGAGACATGTTACCAGGTGAACAGGATAAGTGAGGAGAGTGTGTTCCCCTGATTGTTTAATACACACGGGACATGTTACCAGGTGAACAGTATAAGTGAGCAGAGTGTGTTTCCCTGATTGTTTAAGACACACGGGACATGTTGCCAGGTGAGCAGTATAAGTGAGGTGAGCGTGTTCCCCAGATTGTTTAATATACACGGGACATGTTACCAGGTGAACCGTATAAGTGAGGAGAGTGTGTTCCCCTGTTTGTTTAATACACACGGGACATGTTACCAGGTGAACAGTATAAGTGAGCAGAGTGTGTTCCACAGATTGTTTAATATACACGGGACATGTTACCAGGTGAACAGTAGAAGTGAGGAGCGTGTGTTCCCCTGATTGTTTAATACGCAGGGACATGTTACCAGGTGAACCGTATAAGTGAGGAGAGTGTGTTCCCCTGATGGTTTAATATACATGAGACGTGTTACCAGGTGAACAGTACAAGTGAGGAGACTGCGTTCCACTGATAGTTTAATGTATACGGGACATGTTACCAGGTGAACAGTATAAGTGAGGAGAGGGTGTTCCCCTGATGTTTTAATACACACGGGACATGTTACCAGATGAACAGTATAAGTGAGGAGAGTGTGTTCCCCTAATGTTTTAATAGACACGGAACAAGTTACCAGGTGAACAGTGTAAGTGAGGAGAGTGTGTTCCCCTGATGGTTTAATATTCACGAGACATGTTACCAGGTGAACAGTGTAAGTGAGGAGAGTGTGTTCCCCTGATGGTTTAATACACACGGGACATGTTACCAGGTGAACAGTGTAAGTGAAGAGAGTGTGTTCCCCTGATGGTTTAATATACACGAGACATGTTACCAGGTGAACAGTGTAAGTGAGGAGAGTGTGTTCCCCAGATTGTTTAATACACACGGGACATGTTACCAGGTGAACAGTGTAGGTGAGGAGACTGTGTTCCACTGATAGTTTAATAGACACGGGACATGTTACCAGGTGAACAGTGTAAGTGAGGAGAGTGTGTTCCCCTGATGGTTTAATACACACGGGACATGTTACCAGGTGAACAGTATAAGTGAGGAGAGTTTGTTCTCCTAATGTTTTAATAGACACGGGACAAGTTAACAGGTGAACAGTATAAGTGAGGAGAGTGTGTTCCCCTGATGGTTTAATATACACGAGACATGTTACCAGGTGAACAGCATAGGTGAGGAGAGTGTGTTTCCCTGATGTTTTAATACACACGGGACATGTTCCCATTTGAACAGTATAAGTGAGGAGAGTGTGTTCCCCTGTTTGTTTAATATGCACGGGACATGTCACCAGGTGAACAGTATAAGTGAGGAGAGTGTGTTCTCCTGATTGTTTAATACACACACAGGACATGTTACCAGGTGAACAGTATAAGTGAGGAGAGTGTTTACCCCTGATGTTTTAAGACACACGGGACATGTTAACAGGTGAACAGCATAAGTGAGGAGAGAGTGTTCCCCTGATGGTTTAATATACACGGGACATGTTACCAGGTGAACAGTATAAGTGAGGAGAGTGTGTTCCCCTGATTGTTTAATATACACGGGAAATGATACCAGGTGAACAGTGTAAGTGAGGAGAGTGCGTTCCACAGATTGTTTAATACACACGGGAAATGTTACCAGGTGAACAGTATAGGTGAGGAGAGGGTGTTCCCCTGATGTTTTAATACACACGGGACATGTTACCAGATGAACAGTATAAGTGAGGAGAGTGTGTTCCCCTAATGTTTTAATAGACACGGGACAAGTTACCAGGTGAACAGTATAAGTGAGGCGAGTGTGTTCCCCAGATTGTTTAATACACACGGGACATGTTCCCATTTGAACAGTATAAGTGAGGAGAGTGTGTTCCCCTGTTTGTTTAATATACATGGGACATGTCACCAGGTGAACAGTATAAGTGAGGAGAGTGTGTTCCCCTGTTTGTTTAATATACATGGGACATGTCACCAGGTGAACAGTATAAGTGAGGAGAGTGTGTTCCCCTGTTTGTTTAATAGACACGGGACATGTTACCAGGTGAACAGTATAAGTGAGGAGAGTGTTTACCCCTGATGTTTTAAGACACAGGGGACATGTTACCAGGTGGACAGTATAAGTGAGGAGAGTGTGTTCCCCTGATGGTTTAATACACACGGGACATTTTGCCAGGTGAACAGTATAAGTGAGGAGAGTGTGTTCCCCAGATTGTTTCATACTCATGGGACAAGTTACCAGGTGAACAGTATAAGTGAGGAGAGTGTGTTCCCCTGATGGTTTAATATACACCAGACATGTTACCTGGTGAACAGTGTAAGTGAGCAGAGTGTGTTCCCCTGATGGTTTAATACACACGGGACATGATACCAGGTGAACAGGATAAGTGAGGAGAGTGTGTTCCCCTGATTGTTTAATACACACCGGACATGTTTCCAGGTGAACAGTGTAAGTAAGGAGAGTGTGTTCCCCTGATGGTTTAATAGACACGAGACATGTTACCAGGTGAACAGGATAAGTGAGGAGAGTGTGTTCCCCTGATTGTTTAATACACACGGGACATGTTACCAGGTGAACAGTATAAGTGAGCAGAGTGTGTTCCCCTGATTGTTTAAGCCACACGGGACATGTTGCCAGGTGAGCAGTATAAGTGAGGTGAGCGTGTTCCCCAGATTGTTTAATATACACGGGACATGTTACCAGGTGAACCGTATAAGTGAGGAGAGTGTGTTCCCCTGTTTGTTTAATACACACGGGACATGTTACCAGGTGAACAGTATAAGTGAGCAGAGTGTGTTCCACAGATTGTTTAATATACACGGGACATGTTACCAGGTGAACAGTATAAGTGAGGAGCGTGTGTTCCCCTGATTGTTTAATACGCAGGGACATGTTACCAGGTGAACAGTATAAGTGAGGTGAGCGTGTTCCCCACATTGTTTAATATACACGGGACATGTTAGCAGGTGAACCGTATAAGTGAGGAGAGTGTGTTCCCCTGATGGTTTAATATACATGAGACGTGTTACCAGGTGAACAGTATAAGTGAGGAGAGTGTGTTCCACAGATTGTTTAATACACACGGGACATGTTACCAGGTGAACAGTATAAGTGAGCAGAGTGTGTTCCCCTGATGTTTTAATACACACGGGACATGTTGCCAGGTGAACAGTATAAGTGAGGAGAGTGTGTACCCCAGATTGTTTAATACACCCGGGACATGTTGCCATGTGAACAGTATAGGTGAGGAGACTGCGTTCCACTGATAGTTTAATGTACACGGGACATGTTACCAGGTGAACAGTATAAGTGAGGAGAGTGTGTTCCCCTGATGGTTTAATATACACGGGACATGTTGCCTGGTAAACAGTATAAGTGAGGAGAGTGTGTTCCCCTGATGTTTTAATAAACGCAGGACATGTCACCAGGTGTTCAGTATAAGTGAGGAGAGTGTGTTCTCCTGATTGTTTAATACACACACAGGACATGTTACCAGGTGAACAGTATAAGTGAGGAGAGTGTTTACCCCTGATGTTTTAAGACACACGGGAAATGTTACCAGGTAAACAGTGTAAGTGAGGAGAATGTGTTCCCCTGATTGTTTAATACACACGGGACATGTTACCAGGTGAACAGCATAAGTGAGGAGAAAGTGTTCCCCTGATGGTTTAATATAGATGGGACATGTTGACAGGTGAACAGTATAAGTGAGGAGAGTGTGTTCCCCTGATAGTTTAATATACATGGGACATTTCACCAGGTGAACAGTTTCAGTGAGGAGAGTGTGTTCCCCTGATGTTTTAATACACACGGGACATGTTACCAGGTGAACAGTATAAGTGAGGAGAGTGTGTTCCCCTGATGTTTTAATACAGACGGGACATTTTGCCAGGTGAACGGTAGAAGTGAGGAGAGGGTGTTCCCCTGATGTTTTAATACACACGGGACATGTTACCAGATGAACAGTATAAGTGAGGAGAGTGTGTTCCCCTAATGTTTTAATAGACACGGGACAAGTTACCAGGTGAACAGTGTAAGTGAGGAGAGTGTGTTCCCCAGATGGTTTAATATACACGAGACATGTTACCAGGTGAACAGTGTAAGTGAGGAGAGTGTGTTCCCCTGATGGTTTAATACACACGGGACATGTTACCAGGTGAACAGTGTAAGTGAAGAGAGTGTGTTCCCCTGATGGTTTAATATACACGAGACATGTTACCAGGTGAACAGTGTAAGTGAGGAGAGTGTGTTCCCCTGATGGTTTAATACACACGGGACATGATACCAGGTGAACAGTATAAGTGAGGAGAGTGTGTTCCCCTGATGGTTTAATATACACGGGACATGATACCAGGTGAACAGGATAAGTGAGGAGAGTGTGTTCCCCTGATTGTTTAATACACACCGGACATGTTTCCAGGTGAACAGTGTAAGTGAGGAGAGTGTGTTCCCCTGATGGTTTAATATACACGAGACATGTTACCAGGTGAACAGGATAAGTGAGGAGAGTGTGTTCCCCTGATTGTTTGATACACACGGGACATGTTACCAGGTGAACAGTTTGAGTTAGGAGAGTGTGTTTCGCTGATGTTTTAATACACACGGGACATGTTACCAGGTGAACAGTATAAGTGAGGCGAGTGTGTTCCCCAGATTGTTTAATATACACGGGACATGTTACCAGGTGAACAGTATAAGTGAGCAGAGTGTGTTCCCCTGATTGTTTAAGACACACGGGACATGTTGCCAGGTGAGCAGTATAAGTGAGGTGAGCGTGTTCCCCAGATTGTTTAATATACACGGGACATGTTACCAGGTGAACTGTATAAGTGAGGAGAGTGTGTTCCCCTGTTTGTTTAATACACACGGGACATGTTACCAGGTGAACAGTATAAGTGAGCAGAGTGTGTTCCACAGATTGTTCAATATACACGGGACATGTTACCACGTGAGCAGTATAAGTGAGGAGCGTGTGTTCCCCTGATTGTTTAATACGCAGGGACATGTTACCTGGTGAACAGTATAAGTGAGGTGAGCGTGTTCCCCACATTGTTTAATATACACGGGACATGTTAGCAGGTGAACCGTATAAGTGAGGAGAGTGTGTTCCCCTGTTGGTTTAATATACACGAGACATGTTACCAGGTGAACAGTATAAGTGAGGAGAGTCTGTTCCACAGATTGTTTAATACACACGGGACATGTTACCAGGTGAACAGTATAAGTGAGAAGAGTGTGTTCCCCTGATGTTTTAATACACACGGGACATGTTGCCAGGTGAACAGTATAAGTGAGGAGAGTGTGTTCCCCAGATTGTTTAATACACACGGGACATGTTGCCATGTGAACAGTATAGGTGAGGAGACTGCGTTTCACTGATAGTTTAATGTACACGGGACATGTTACCAGGTGAACAGTATAAGTGAGGAGAGTGTGTTCCCCTGATGTTTTAATACAGACGGGACATTTTGCCAGGTGAACGGTAGAAGTGAGGAGAGGGTGTTCCCCTGATGTTTTAATACACACGGGACATGTTATCAGATGAACAGTATAAGTGAGGAGAGTGTGTTCCCCTAATGTTTTAATAGACACGGGACAAGTTACCAGGTGAACAGTGTAAGTGAGGAGAGTGTGTTCCCCAGATGGTTTAATATACACGAGACATGTTACCAGGTGAACAGTGTAAGTGAGGAGAGTGTGTTCCCCTGATGGTTTAATACACACGGGACATGTTACCAGGTGAACAGTGTAAGTGAAGAGAGTGTGTTCCCCTGATGGTTTAATATACACGAGACATGTTACCAGGTGAACAGTGTAAGTGAGGAGAGTGTGTTCCCCTGATGGTTTAATACACACGGGACATGATACCAGGTGAACAGTATAAGTGAGGAGAGTGTGTTCCCCTGATGGTTTAATATACACGGGACATGATACCAGGTGAACAGGATAAGTGAGGAGAGTGTGTTCCCCTGATTGTTTAATACACACCGGACATGTTTCCAGGTGAACAGTGTAAGTGAGGAGAGTGTGTTCCCCTGATGGTTTAATATACACGAGACATGTTACCAGGTGAACAGGATAAGTGAGGAGAGTGTGTTCCCCTGATTGTTTGATACACACGGGACATGTTACCAGGTGAACAGTTTGAGTTAGGAGAGTGTGTTTCGCTGATGTTTTAATACACACGGGACATGTTACCAGGTGAACAGTATAAGTGAGGCGAGTGTGTTCCCCAGATTGTTTAATATACACGGGACATGTTACCAGGTGAACAGTATAAGTGAGCAGAGTGTGTTCCCCTGATTGTTTAAGACACACGGGACATGTTGCCAGGTGAGCAGTATAAGTGAGGTGAGCGTGTTCCCCAGATTGTTTAATATACACGGGACATGTTACCAGGTGAACTGTATAAGTGAGGAGAGTGTGTTCCCCTGTTTGTTTAATACACACGGGACATGTTACCAGGTGAACAGTATAAGTGAGCAGAGTGTGTTCCACAGATTGTTCAATATACACGGGACATGTTACCACGTGAGCAGTATAAGTGAGGAGCGTGTGTTCCCCTGATTGTTTAATACGCAGGGACATGTTACCTGGTGAACAGTATAAGTGAGGTGAGCGTGTTCCCCACATTGTTTAATATACACGGGACATGTTAGCAGGTGAACCGTATAAGTGAGGAGAGTGTGTTCCCCTGATGGTTTAATATACACGAGACATGTTACCAGGTGAACAGTATAAGTGAGGAGAGTCTGTTCCACAGATTGTTTAATACACACGGGACATGTTACCAGGTGAACAGTATAAGTGAGAAGAGTGTGTTCCCCTGATGTTTTAATACACACGGGACATGTTGCCAGGTGAACAGTATAAGTGAGGAGAGTGTGTTCCCCAGATTGTTTAATACACACGGGACATGTTGCCATGTGAACAGTATAGGTGAGGAGACTGCGTTTCACTGATAGTTTAATGTACACGGGACATGTTACCAGGTGAACAGTATAAGTGAGGAGAGTGTGCTCCCCTGATGGTTCAATATACACGGGACATGTTGCCTGGTGAACAGTATAAGTGAGGAGAGTGTGTTCTCCTGATTGTTTAATACACACACAGGACATGTTACCAGGTGAACAGTCTAAGTGAGGAGAGTGTTTACCCCTGATGTTTTCAGACACACGGGACATGTTACCAGGTAAACAGTGTAAGTGAGGAGAATGTGTTCCCCTGATTGTTTAATACACACGGGACATGTTACCAGGTGAACAGCATAAGTGAGGAGAAAGTGTTCCCCTGATGGTTTAATATAGATGGGACATGTTAACAGGTGAACAGTATAAGTGAGGAGAGTGTGTTCCCCTGATAGTTTAATATACATGGGACATTTCACCAGGTGAACAGTTTCAGTGAGGAGAGTGTGTTCCCCTGATGTTTTAATACACACGGGACATGTTACCAGGTGAACAGTATAAGTGAGGAGAGTGTGTTCCCCTGATGTTTTAATACAGACGGGACATTTTGCCAGGTGAACGGTAGAAGTGAGGAGAGGGTGTTCCCCTGATGTTTTAATACACACGGGACATGTAACCAGATGAACAGTATTAGTGAGGAGAGTGTGTTCCCCTAATGTTTTAATACACACGGGACAAGTTACCAGGTGAACAGTGTAAGTGAGGAGAGTGTGTTCCCCAGATGGTTTAATATACACGAGACATGTTACCAGGTGAACAGTGTAAGTGAGGAGAGTGTGTTCCCCTTATGGTTTAATACACACGGGACATGTTACCAGGTGAACAGTGTAAGTGAGGAGAGTGTGTTCCGCTGATGGTTTAATATACACGAGACATGTTACCAGGTGAACAGCATAAGTGAGGAGAGTGTGTTCCCCTGATTGTTTAATACACCCGGGACATGTTACCAGGTGAACAGTGTAAGTGAGGAGAGTGTGTTCCCCTGATGGTTTAATACACACGGGACATGTTACCAGGTGAACAGTATAAGTGAGGCGAGTGTGTTCCCCAGACTGTTTAATATACACAGGACATGTTACCAGGTGAACAGTTTAAGAGAGGAGAGTGTGTTTCGCTGATGTTTTAATACACACGGGATATGTTACCAGGTGAACAGTTTAAGTGAGGAGAGTGTGTTTCGCTGATGTTTTAATATACACAGGACATGTTACCAGGTGAACAGTTTAAGTGAGGAGAGTGTATTTCGCTGATGTTTTAATACACACGGGACATGTTACCAGGTGAACAGTGTAAGTGAGGAGAATGTGTTTCGCTGATGTTTTAATACACACGGGACATGTCACCAGGTGAACAGTATAAGTGAGGCGGGTGTGTTCCCCAGATTGTTTAATATACACGGGACATGTTGCCAGGTGAGCTGTACAAGTGAGGAGAGTGTGTTCCCCTGATTGTTCAATACGCACGGGACATGTTACCAGGTGAACAGTATAAGTGAGGCGAGCGTGTTCCCCAGATTGTTTAATACACACGGGACATGTTACCAGGTGAACCGTATAAGTGAGGAGAGTGTGTTCCCCTGTTTGTTTAATACACACGGGACATGTTACCAGGGGAACAGTATAAGTGAGCAGAGTGTGTTCCCCTGATGGTTTAATATACACGAGACATGTTAACAGGTGAACAGGATAAGTGAGGAGAGTGTGTTCACCAGATTGTTTAATACACACGGGACATGTTACCAGCTGAACAGTATAAGTGAGCAGAGTGTGTTCCCCTGATATTTTAATACACACGGGACATGTTGCCAGGTGAACAGTATAAGTGAGGAGAGTGTGTTCCCCAGATTGTTTAATACACACGGGACATGTTACCAGGTGAACAGTATAGGTGAGGAGACTGTGTTCCACTGATAGTTTAATAGACACGGGACATGTTACCAGGTGAACAGTATAAGTGAGGAGAGGGTGTTCCCCTGATGTTTTAATACACACGGGACATGTTACCAGATGAACAGTATAAGTGAGGAGAGTGTGTTCTCCTAATGTTTTAATAGACACGGGACAAGTTAACAGGTGAACAGTATAAGTGAGGAGAGTGTGTTCCCCTGATGGTTTAATATACACGAGACATGTTACCAGGTGAACAGTATAAGTGAGGAGAGTGTGTTTCCCTGATGTTTTAATACACACGGGACATGTTACCAGATGAACAGGAAAAGTGAGGAGAGTGTGTTCTCCTAATGTTTTAATAGACACGGGACAAGTTAACAGGTGAACAGTATAAGTGAGGAGAGTGTGTTCCCCTGATGGTTTAATATACACGAGACATGTTACCAGGTGAACAGTATAAGTGAGGAGAGTGTGTTTCCCTGATGTTTTAATACACACGGGACATGTTCCCATTTGAACAGTATAAGTGAGGAGAGTGTGTTCCCCTGATTGTTCAATACACACACAGGACATGTTACCAGGTGAACAGTATAAGTGAGGAGAGTGTTTACCCCTGATGTTTTAAGACACACGGGACATGTTACCAGGTGAACAGCATAAGTGTTCCCCTGATGGTTTAATATACACGGGACATTTTGCCAGGTGAACAGTATAAGTGAGGAGAGTGTTTTCCCCTGATGGTTTAATATACACGAGACATGTTACCAGGTGAACAGTATAAGTGAGGAGAGTGTGTTCCCCTGATGGTTTAATACACACGGGACATGTTACCAGGTGAACAGTATAAGTGAGGAGAGTGTGTTCCCCTGATGGTTTAATACACACGGGACATGTTACCGGGTGAACAGTGGAAGTGAGGAGAGTGTGTTCCCCTGATGGTTTAATATACACGAGACATGTTACCAGGTGAACAGTATAAGTGAGGAGAGTGTGTTCCCCTGATGGTTTAATACACACGGGACATGTTACCAGGTGAACAGTATAAGTGAGGAGAGTGTGTTCCCCTAATGTTTTAATAGACACGGGACAAGTTACCAGGTGAACAGTATAAGTGATGAGAGTGTTTACCCCTGATGATTTAAGACACACGGGACATGTTCCCAGGTGAACAGTATAAGTGAGGAGAGTGTGTTCCCCAGATTGTTTAATACACACGGGAAATGTTACCAGGTGAACAGTATAGGTGAGGAGAGGGTGTTCCCCTGATGTTTTAATACACACGGGAAATGTTACCAGATGAACAGTATAAGTGAGGAGCGTGTGTTCCCCTAATGTTTTAATAGACACGGGACAAGTTACCAGGTGAACAGTATAAGCGAGGCGAGTGTGTTCCCCAGATTGTTTAATATACACAGGACATGTTACCAGGTGAACAGTATAAGTGAGGAGAGTGTGTTCCCCTGATTGTTTAATCCACACAGGACATGTTACCAGGTGAACAGTATCAGTGAGGAGAGTGTGTTCCCCTGATGGTTTAATATGCACGGGACATGTTACCAGGTGAACAGTTTAAGTGAGGAGAGTGTGTTTCGCTGATTTTTTTATACACACGGGACATGTTACCAGGTGTACAGTTTAAGTGAGGAGGGTGTGTTTCGCTGATGTTTTTATACACACGGGACATGTTACCAGGTGAACAGTATAAGTGAGGAGAGTGTGTTCCCCAGATTGTTTAATACACACGTGACATGTTACCAGGTGAACAGTATAGGTGAGGAGACTGTGTTGCATTGATGGTTTAATAGACACGGGACATGTTACCAGGAGAACAGTATAAGTGAGGAGAGTGTGTTCCCCTAATGTTTTAATAGACACGGGACATGTTACCAGGTGAACAGTATAAGTGAGGAGAGTGTGTTCCCCTGATGGTTTAATATACACGAGACATGTTGCCTGGTGAACAGTATAGGTTAGGAGAGTGTGTTTCGCTGATGCTTTAATACACACGGGACATGTTACCAGGTGAACAGTATAAGTGAGGAGAGTGTGTTCCCCTGATGGTTTAATATACACGAGACATGTTACCAGGTGAACAGTATAAGTGAGGCGAGTGTGTTCCCCAGATTGTTTAATATACACGGGACATGTTACCAGGTGAAAAGTATAAGTGAGGAGAGTGTGTTCCCCTGTTTGTTTAATACACACGGGACATGTTACCAGGTGAACAGTATAAGTGAGGAGATTGTGTTCCCCTGATGGTTTAATATACACGGGACAAGTTACCAGGTGAACAGTATAAGTGAGGAGAGTGTGTTCCCCTGATGGTTTAATATACACAGGACATGTTACCAGGTGAACAGTATAAGTGAGGAGAGTGTGTTTCGCTGATGTTTTAATACACACGGGACATGTTACCAGGTGAACAGTATAAGTGAGGAGAGTGTGTTCCCCCTGATGGTTTAATATGCACGAGAAATGTTACCAGGTGAACAGTATAAGTGAGGCGAGTGTGTTCCCCAGATTGTTTAATATACACGGGACATGTTACCAGGTGAACAGTATAAGTGAGGAGAGTGTGTTCCCCTGTTTGTTTAATACACACGGGACATGTTACCAGGTGAACAGTATAAGTGAGGAGAGTGTGTTCCCCTGATGGTTTAATATACACAGGACATATTAGCATGTGAACAGTGTAAGTTAGGAGAGTGTGTTTCGCTGATGTTTTAATACACACGGGACATGTTACCAGGTGAACAGTATAAGTGAGGCGAGTGTGTTCCCCTGATGGTTTAATATACACGAGACATGTTACCAGGTGAACAGTATAAGTGAGGAGAGTGTTTTCCCCTGATGGTTTAATATACACGAGACATGTTACCAGGTGAACAGTATAAGTGAGGCGAGTGTGTTCCCCAGATTGTTTAATATACACGGGACATGTTACCAGGTGAACAGTATAAGTGAGGAGAGTGTGTTCCCCTGTTTGTTTAATACACACGGGACATGTTACCAGGTGAACAGTATAAGTGAGGAGAGTGTGTTCCCCTGATGGTTTAATATACACAGGACATATTAGCATGTGAACAGTGTAAGTTAGGAGAGTGTGTTTCGCTGATGTATTAATACACACGGGACATGTTACCAGGTGAACAGTATAAGTGAGGCGAGTGTGTTCCCCTGATGGTTTAATATACACGAGACATGTTACCAGGTGAACAGTATAAGTGAGGAGAGTGTTTTCCCCTGATGGTTTAATATACACGGGACATGTTACCATTTGAACAGTATAAGTGAGGAGAGTGTGTTCCCCTGTTTGTTTAATACACACGGGACATGTTACCAGGTGAACAGTATAAGTGAGGCGAGTGTGTTCCCCAGATTGTTTAATATACACGGGACATGTTACCAGGTGAACAGTATAAGTGAGGAGAGTGTGTTCCCCTGTTTGTTTAATACACACGGGACATGTTACCAGGTGAACAGTATAAGTGAGGAGATTGTGTTCCCCTGTTTGTTTAATACACACGGGACATGTTACCAGGTGAACAGTATAAGTGAGCAGAGTGTGTTCCCCTGATGGTTTAATACACACGGGACATGTTACCAGAAGAACAGTATAAGTGAGGAGAGTGTGTTCCCCTGATGGTTTAATACACACGGGACATGTTACCAGGTGATCAGTATAAGTGAGGCGAGTGTGTTCCCCAGATTGTTTAATATACACAGGACATGTTACCAGGTGAACAGTTTAAGGGAGGAGAGTGTGTTTCGCTGATGTTTTAATACACACGGGACATGTTACCAGGTGAACAGTTTAAGTGAGGAGAGTGTGTTTCGCTGATGTTTTAATATACACAGGACATGTTACCAGGTGAACAGTTTAAGTGAGGAGAGTGTGTTTCGCTGATGTTTTAATACACACGGGACATGTTACCAGGTGAACAGTATAAGTGAGGAGAATGTGTTTCGCTGATGTTTTAATACACACGGGACATGTCACCAGGTGAACAGTATAAGTGAGAAGGGAGAGTTCCCCAGATTGTTTAATATACACGGGACATGTTACCAGGTGAACAGTATAAGTGAGCAGCGTGTGTTCCCCTGATTGTTTAATACACACGGGACATGTTGACAGGGGAGCAGTACAAGTGAGGAGAGTGTGTTCCCCTGATTGTTCAATACGCACGGGACATGTTACCAGGTGAACAGTATAAGTGAGGCGAGCGTGTTCCCCAGATTGTTTAATATACACGGGACATGTTACCAGGTGAACCGTATAAGTGAGGAGAGTGTGTTCCCCTGTTTGTTTAATACACACGGGACATGTTACCAGGTGAACAGTATAAGTGAGCAGAGTGTGTTCCCCTGATGGTTTAATATACACGAGACATGTTACCAGGTGGACAGGATAAGTGAGGAGAGTGTGTTCACCAGATTGTTTAATACACACGGGACATGTTACCAGCTGAACAGTATAGGTGAGCAGAGTGTGTTCCCCTGATATTTTAATACACACGGGACATGTTGCCAGGTGAACAGTATAAGTGAGGAGAGTGTGTTTCCCAGATTGTTTAATACATACGGGACATGTTACTCGGTGAACAGTATAGGTGAGGAGACTGTGTTCCACTGACAGTTTAATAGACACGGGACATGTTACCAGGTGAACAGTATAAGTGAGGAGAGGGTGTTCCCCTGATTTTTAATACACACGGGACATGTTACCAGATGAACAGTATAAGTGAGGAGAGTGTGTTCTCCTAATGTTTTAATAGACACGGGACAAGTTAACAGGTGAACAGTATAAGTGAGGAGAGTGTGTTCCCCTGATGGTTTAATATACACGAGACATGTTACCAGGTGAACAGTATAAGTGAGTAGAGTGTGTTTCCCTGATGTTTTAATACACACGGGACATGTTCCCATTTGAACAGTATAAGTGAGGAGAGTGTGTTCCCCTGTTTGTTTAATATACACGGGACATGTCACCAGGTGAACAGTATAAGTGAGGAGAGTGTGTTCTCCCGATTTTTTAATACACACACAGGACATGTTACTAGGGGAACAGCATAAGTGAGGAGAGAGTGTTCCCCTGATGGTTTAATATACACGGGAAATGATACCAGGTGAACAGTATAAGTGAGGAGAGTGTGTTCCCGAGATTGTTTAATACACACGGGAAATGTTACCAGGTGAACAGTATAAGTGAGGAGAGAGTGTTCCCCTAATGTTTTAATAGACACGGGACAAGTTACCAGGTGAACAGTATAAGTGAGGCGAGTGTGTTCCCCAGATTGTTTAATAGACACGGGACAAGTTACCAGGTGAACAGTATAAGTGAGGCGAGTGTGTTCCCCAGATTGTTTAATATACACAGGACATGTTACCAGGTGAACAGTATAAGTGAGGAGAGTGTGTTCCCCTGATTGTTTAATCCACACAGGACATGTTACCAGGTGAACAGTATCAGTGAGGAGAGTGTGTTCCCCTGATGGTTTAATATGCACGGGACATGTTACCAGGTGAACAGTTTAAGTGAGGAGAGTGTGTTTCGCTGATGTTTTTATACACACGGGACATGTTACCAGGTGTACAGTTTAAGTGAGGAGGGTGTGTTCCCCTGATTGTTTAATCCACACAGGACATGTTTCCAGGTGAACAGTATCAGTGAGGAGAGTGTGTTCCCCTGATGGTTTAATATGCACGGGACATGTTACCAGGTGAACAGTTTAAGTGAGGAGAGTGTGTTTCGCTGATGTTTTTATACACACGGGACATGTTACCAGGTGTACAGTTTAAGTGAGGAGGGTGTGTTTCGCTGATGTTTTTATACACACGGGACATGTTACCAGGTGAACATGAAAAGTGATGAGAGTGTGTTCCCCAGATTGTTTAATACACACGGGACATGTTACCAGGTGAACAGTATAGGTGAGGAGACTGTGTTGCATTGATGGTTTAATAGACACGGGACATGTTACCAGGAGAACAGTATAAGTGAGGAGAGTGTGTTCCCCTGTTTGTTTAATACACACGGGACATGTTACCAGGTGAACAGTATAAGTGAGGAGATTGTGTTCCCCTGATGGTTTAATATACACGGGACAAGTTACCAGGTGAACAGTATAAGTGAGGAGAGTGTGTTCCCCTGATGGTTTAATATACACAGGACATGTTACCAGGTGAACAGTATAAGTGAGGAGAGTGTGTTTCGCTGATGTTTTAATACACACGGGACATGTTACCAGGTGAATAGTATAAGTGAGGAGAGTGTGTTCCCCCTGATGGTTTAATATGCACGAGAAATGTTACCAGGTGAACAGTATAAGTGAGGCGAGTGTGTTCCCCAGATTGTTTAATATACACGGGACATGTTACCAGGTGAACAGTATAAGTGAGGAGAGTGTGTTCCCCTGTTTGTTTAATACACACGGGACATGTTACCAGGTGAACAGTATAAGTGAGGAGAGTGTGTTCCACTGATGGTTTAATATACACAGGACATATTAGCATGTGAACAGTGTAAGTTAGGAGAGTGTGTTTCGCTGATGTTTTAATACACACGGGACATGTTACCAGGTGAACAGTATAAGTGAGGCGAGTGTGTTCCCCTGATGGTTTAATATACACGAGACATGTTACCAGGTGAACAGTATAAGTGAGGAGAGTGTTTTCCCCTGATGGTTTAATATACACGAGACATGTTACCAGGTGAACAGTATAAGTGAGGCGAGTGTGTTCCCCAGATTGTTTAATATTCACGGGACATGTTACCAGGTGAACAGTATAAGTGAGGAGAGTGTGTTCCCCTGTTTGTTTAATACACACGGGACATGTTACCAGGTGAACAGTATAAGTGAGGCGAGTGTGTTCCCCAGATTGTTTAATATACATGGGACATGTTACCAGGTGAACAGTATAAGTGAGGAGAGTGTGTTCCCCTGTTTGTTTAATACACACGGGACATGTTACCAGGTGAACAGTATAAGTGAGGAGATTGTGTTCCCCTGTTTGTTTAATACACACGGGACATGTTACCAGGTGAACAGTATAAGTGAGCAGAGTGTGTTCCCCTGATGGTTTAATACACACTGGACATGTTACCAGATGAACAGTATAAGTGAGGAGAGTGTGTTCCCCTGATGGTTTAATACACACGGGACATGTTACCAGGTGAACAGTATAAGTGAGGCGAGTGTGTTCCCCAGATTGTTTAATATACACAGGACATGTTACCAGGTGAACAGTTTAAGGGAGGAGAGTGTGTTTCGCTGATGTTTTAATACACACGGGACATGTTACCAGGTGAACAGTTTAAGTGAGGAGAGTGTGTTTCGCTGATGTTTTAATATACACAGGACATGTTACCAGGTGAACAGTTTAAGTGAGGCGGGAGTGTTCCCCAGATTGTTTAATATACACGGGACATGTTACCAGGTGAACCGTATAAGTGAGGAGAGTGTGTTCCCCAGATTGTTTAATATACACGGGACATGTTACCAGGTGAACCGTATAAGTGAGGAGAGTGTGTTCCCCTGATTGTTCAATACGCACGGGACATGTTACCAGGTGAACAGTATAAGTGAGGCGAGCGTGTTCCCCAGATTGTTTAATATACACGGGACATGTTACCAGGTGAACCGTATAAGTGAGGAGAGTGTGTTCCCCTGTTTGTTTAATACACACGGGACATGTTACCAGGTGAACAGTATAAGTGAGCAGAGTGTGTTCCCCTGATGGTTTAATATACACGAGACATGTTACCAGGTGGACAGGATAAGTGAGGAGAGTGTGTTCACCAGATTGTTTAATACACACGGGACATGTTACCAGCTGAACAGTATAAGTGAGCAGAGTGTGTTCCCCTGATATTTTAATACACACGGGACATGTTGCCAGGTGAACAGTATAAGTGAGGAGAGTGTGTTCCCCAGATTGTTTAATACATACGGGACATGTTACTCGGTGAACAGTATAGGTGAGGAGACTGTGTTCCACTGACAGTTTAATAGACACGGGACATGTTACCAGGTGAACAGTATAAGTGAGGAGAGGGTGTTCCCCTGATGTTTTAATACACACGGGACATGTTACCAGATGAACAGTATAAGTGAGGAGAGTGTGTTCTCCTAATGTTTTAATAGACACGGGACAAGTTAACAGGTGAACAGTATAAGTGAGGAGAGTGTGTTCCCCTGATGGTTTAATATACACGAGACATGTTACCAGGTGAACAGTATAAGTGAGGAGAGTGTGTTTCCCTGATGTTTTAATACACACGCGACATTTTGCCAGGTGAACAGTATAAGTGAGGAGAGTGTGTTCCCGAGATTGTTTAATACACACGGGAAATGTTACCAGGTGAACAGTATAGGTGAGGAGAGGGTGTTCCGCTGATGTTTTAATACACACGGGACATGTTACCAGATGAACAGTATAAGTGAGGAGAGAGTGTTCCCCTAATGTTTTAATAGACACGGGACATGTTACCAGATAAACATTATAAGTGAGGAGAGAGTGTTCCCCTAATGTTTTAATAGACACGGGACATGTTACCAGGTGAACAGTATAAGTGAGGCGATGTGTTCCCCAGATTGTTTAATAGACACGGGACAAGTTACCAGGTGAACAGTATAAGTGAGGCGAGTGTGTTCCCCAGATTGTTTAATATACACAGGACATGTTACCAGGTGAACAGTATAAGTGAGGAGAGTGTGTTCCCCTGTTTGTTTAATACACACGGGACATGTTACCAGGTGAATAGTATAAGTGAGGAGAGTGTGTTCCCCTGTTTGTTTAATACACACGGGACATGTTACCAGGTGAATAGTATAAGTGAGGAGAGTGTGTTCCACTGATTGTTTTTTTACTTATGGGACATTTCACCAGGTGAACAGTATAAGTGAGGAGACTGTGTTCCCCTGATGTTTTAATACACACGGGACATGTTACCAGGTGAACAGTATAGGTGAGGAGAGTGTGTTCCCCTGATTGTTTAATATACACAGGACATGTTACCAGGTGAACGGTATTAGTGCGGAGAGTGTGTTCCCCTGATTGTTTAATATACACGGGACATGTCACCAGGTGAACAGAAGAAGTGAGGACAGTGTGTTCCCCTTATGTTTTAATACACACGGGACATGTTACCAGGTGAACAGTATAAGTGAAGAGAGTGTGTTCCCCTGATGTTTTAATACACACGGGACATTTTGCCAGTTGAACAGTATAAGTGAGGAGAGTTTGTTCCCCTGATTGTTTTTTATACATGGGACATTTCACCAGGTGAACAGTATAAGTGAGGAGAGTGTGTTCCCCTTATGTTTTAATACACACGGGACATGTTACCAGGTGAACAGTATAAGTGAGGAGAGTTTGTTCCCTTGATTGTTTTTTATACATGGGACATTTCACCAGGTGAACAGTATAAGTGAGGAGAGTGTGTTCCCCTGATGTTTTAATACACACGGGACATGTTACCAGGTGAACAGTATAAGTGAGGAGAGTGGGTTCCCCTGATGTTTTAATACACACGGGACATTTTGCCAGGTGAACTGTATAAGTGAGGAGAGTGTGTTCCCCAGATTGTTTAATACACACGGGACATGTTACCAGGTGAACAGTATAAGTGAGGAGAGTGTGTTCCCCTAATGTTTTAATAGACACGGGACAAGTTACCAGGTGAACAGTATAAGTGAGGAGAGTGTGTTCCCCTGATTGTTTAATATACACGAGACATGTTAACAGGTGAACAGTGTAAGTGAGGAGAGTGTGTTCCCCTAATGTTTTAATAGACACGGGACAAGTTACCAGGTGAACAGTGTAAGTGAGGACAGTGTGTTCCCCTGATGGTTTAATATACAAGAGACATGTTACCAGGTGAACAGTATAAGTGAGGAGAGTGTGTTCCCCTGATTGTTTAATACACACGGGACATGTTTCCAGGTGAACAGTGTAAGTGAGGAGAGTGTGTTCCCCTGATGGTTTAATATACACGAGACATGTTACCAGGTGAACAGTATAAGTGAGGTGAGTGTTTTCCCCTGATGGTTTAATATACACGGGACATGTTACCAGGTGAACAGTATAAGTGAGGAGAGTGTTTTCCCCTGATGGTTTAATATACACGGGACATGTTGCCTTGTGAACAGTATAAGTGAGGAGAGTGTGTTCCCCTGTTGTTTTAATATACGCAGGACATGTCATCAGGTGAACTGTATAAGTGAGGAGAGTGTGTTCCCCTGATGTTTTAATACACACAGGACATGTTACCAGGTAAACAGTGTAAGTGAGGAGAATGTGTTCCCCTGATTGTATAATACACACGGGACATGTTACCAGGTAAACAGTGTAAGTGAGGAGAATGTGTTCCCCTGATGGTTTAATATAAACAGACATGTTACCAGGTGAACAGTATAAGTGAGGAGAGAGTGTTCCCCTGATGGTTTAATATAGACGGGACATGTTACCAGATGTACAGTATAAGTGAGGAGAGTGTTTTCCCCTGATAGTTTAATATACACAGGACATGTTACTAGGTGAACAGTATAAGTGAGGAGAGTGTGTTCCCCTGATGGTTTTATACACGCCGGACATGTCACTAGGTGAACAGTATAAGTGAGGAGAGTGTGTTCCCCTGATGGTTTAATATACACGGGACATGTTACCAGGTGAACAGTATAAGTGAGGTGAGTGTTTTCCCCTGATGGTTTAATATACACGGGACATGTTACCAGGTGAACAGTATAAGTGAGGAGAGTGTGTTCCCCTGATGGTTTAATATACACGGGACATGTTACCATGGTGAACAGTATAAGTGAGGTGAATGTTTTCCCCTGATGGTTTAATATACACGGGACCTGTTACCAGGTGAACAGTATAAGTGAGGAGAGTGTTTTCCCCTGATGGTTTAATATACACGGGACATGTTACCAGGTGAACAGTATAAGTGAGGAGAGTGTGTTCCCCTGATTGTTTAATATACACGGGACATGTTACCAGGTGAACAGTATAAGTGAGGAGAGTGTGTTCCCCTGATGGTTTAATATACACGGGACATGTTACCAGGTGAACAGTAGAAGTGAGGAGAGTGTGTTCCCCTGATTGTTTAATACACACGGGACATGTTACAAGGTGAAGAGTATAAGTGAGGAGAGTGTGTTCCCATGATTGTTTAATACTGACAGGACATGTCACCAGGTGAACAGTAGATGAGAGGAGATTGTGTTCCCCTGATGGTTTAACATACACAGGACATGTTACCTGGTGAACAGTATAAGTGAGGAGATTGTGTTCCCCTGATTGTTTAATACTGATGGGATATGTTACCAGGTGAAGAGTATAAGTGAGGAGAGTGTGTTCCCATGATTGTTTAATACTGACGGGACATGTAACCAGGTGAACAGTATAAGTGAGGAGAGTGTGTTCCCCTGATTGTTTAATGCACCCAGGACATTTCACTGGGTGAACAGTATAAGTGAGTAGAGTGTGTTCCCCTGATTGTTTAATACTGACGGGATGGGAGTGGGGGAGGGCAGTGGGGGAGTGGAGTGGGGGAGTGGAGTGGGAGGGGAGTGGGGGAATGGAGTGGGAGGGGAGTGGGGGAGTGCAGTGGGAGGCGAGTGGGAGGGGGAGTGGGAGGCGAGTGGGAGGGGTAGTGGGAGGGGAGTGGGAGGGGATTGGGAGGAGGTTGGGGAGAGGAGGAGGGGAGGGGGGAAGGGGAGGGGTGGAGGGGTATGCAGGAGGGGATTGGGAGAGGGGAGAGGGGGAGGGAAGTGGGAGATCGGAGTGGGAAGGGGTGGGGGAGGGGTTGGGAAGGTGATTGGGGGAGGGGTCTGGGGGAGGGGTGTGCGGGTGGGGAGGGGGGAATTGATTGGGAAGGGGAGGGGAGAGGAGGGGAGTAGGGGCGGCAGTGGGAGAGGGGAGTGGGAAGGGGAATGGAGTAGGGGAGAGGAGGGTAGGAGGGTAGAGTAGGGGAGGAGGGGGGAGGAGGGCAGAGGAAGGGAGTAGGGGTGGCCGTGGGAGAGGGGAGTGGGAATGGGAGTGGAAGAGGGGAGAGGAGGGGAGGAGGGTAGAGTAGGGGTGGAGGGGAGAGGAGGGGAGTAGGGGGGAGGGGATGGGAGAGGAGAGTGGGAAGAGGAGTGGTGGAGGGGAGAGGAGGGGAGTCGGGTAGGCTGTGGGAGAGGGGAATGGGGGAGGGGAGGCTGTGGGAGATTGGAGTGGGAAGGGTAGTGGGGGAGGGAAGAGGTGGGGAGAGGAGGCTGTGAGAGAGGGGAATGGCAAGGGGAGTGTGGAGGGGAGAGGATGGGAATGGGGAGGCTGTGGGAGAGGGGCGTGGTAAGCGGAAGGTGGAGGGGAGCGGAGGGAGGAGAGGGGTAGCGAGTGGGAGTGGCAGAGGGAAGTGTGTGAAGGGAGTGTGGGAGGGTTGAAGGGGAGCGGAGTGGAGGAGGGATGTGGGGGACGGTGAGTGGCTGAGGGGTTTGGGACAGGGGAGTGGAAAGGGAGTGGGATAGGGTAGTGGGGGAGGGGAGTGGAAGCGGAGTGGGGAGGGGAGTGGAAGGGGAGTGGGGGAGGTGAGTGGAAGGGGAGTGGGGGGAGTGGAGTGGAAGGGGAGTGGGGGAGGGGAGTGGGGGAGGGGAGTGGAAGTGGAGTGGGCGAGCAAAGTTGGAAGGACTGTGGGAGGGGAGTTTGAGGGGAGTTGGAAGGGGAGGGGAGTGGGAGAGGGGAGTGGAAGGGGAGTGGGGGAAGGGAGGGGAGAGGGAGGGGAAGGTGGAGGGGAGCGGAAGGAGGAGAGGGGTAGCGAGTGGGAGTGGCGGAGGGAAGCGTGTAAAGGGAGTGTGGGAGTGTTGAAGGAGAGCGGAGTGGAGGAGGGATGTGGGGGACGGTGAGTGGGTGAGGGGAGTGGGACAGGGGAGTGGAAAGGGAGTGGGAAAGGGTAGTGGGGGAGGGGAGTGGAAGCGGAGTGGGGAGGGGAGTGGAAGGGGAGTGGGGGAGGTGAGTGGAAGGGGAGTGGGGGGAGTGGAGTGGAAGGGGAGTGGGGGAGGGGAGTGGGGAGGGGAGTGGAAGGGGAGTGGGGGAAGGGAGGGGAGGGGGAGGGGAAGGTGGAGGGGAGCGGAAGGAGGAGAGGGGTAGCGAGTGGGAGTGGCGGAGGGAAGTGTTTGATGGGAGTGTGGGAGGGTTGAAGGGGAGCGGAGTGGAGGAGGGATGTGGGGGACGGTGAGTGGATGAAGGGAGTGGGACAGGGGAGTGGAAAGGGAGTGGGAAAGGGTAGTGGGGGAGGGGAATGGAAGCGGAGTGGGGAGGGAGTGGAAGGGGGGAATGGGAGTGGAGGAGGGGGAGTGGGGGAGGGGGTGTGGGGGAGTGGAGTGGTGGAGGGGTGTGGGGGAGTGTGGGAGGGGAGTGTGGGAGGGGCGTGGGGAGGGGACTGGGGGAGCGAAGTGGAAAGGAGAGTGGGTGAGGGGAGTGGGACAGCAGAGTGGAAGGGGAGTGGGAAAGGGTAGTGGGGGAGGGGAGTGGAAGCGGAGTGGGGAGGGGAGTGGAAGGGGATTTGGGGAGGGGAGTGGAAGGGGATTGGGGGGGAGGGGAGTGGAAGGGGAGTGGGGGAGGGGAGTGGGGGAGGGGAGTGGGCGAGCAACGTGGGAAGGAGAGTGGGGGAGGGGAGTGGAGCTGGGATTTTGGGGAAGGGAGTGGGGTTGAGGAGTGTGGGGGGGGAGTGATGTAGGGTAGTGGTGGAGGGTGGTTGGGGCAGGGGAGTTGGGGAGGGTCGTGTGTTAGGGGAATGGGGAGGGGGTTTGGGGAGCGGAATGGAGGAGGGAAGTTTGGGAGGCGAGTGGGGAGGGGAGTGGGTGAGCGAAGTGGGAAGGAGAGTAGGGGAGGGGTGTGGGATAGGGGAGTGGGGGAGGGGAGTTGGAAGGGGAGTGGGGGAGGGGAGTTGGAAGGGGAGTGGGGGAGGGGAGTGGGGAAGTGGGGGAGTGAAGTGGGAAGGAGAGTGGGGGAGGGGAGAGCGAAGGAGAGTGGGGGAGGGGAATGCGAAGGAGAGTGGGGGAGGGGAGTGCATAGGGGTGTGGGAAGGGGAGTGAGGGAGGGGAGTGGGAATGGGTGTGGGGGAGGGGAGTGGAAGGGCAGTGGGGGCGGGGAGTGGAGTAGTGGAGAGGAGAGGAGTGGAGTGGAGGAGAGTGGGGTCGTGGAGTTGGGGAGGGGATTGGGAAGGGGAGTGGGGAGGAGAGAGGAGGGGGAGAGGAGAGGGGTAGAGAGTGGGAGTGGTGGAGGGAAGTGGGGGAGGAGAGTGTGGGAGGAGAGAAGGGAAGGGGACTGGGGTAGGGGAGTGGGAGTGGGGTGTGGAGAAGTGGAGTGGGGGTGGGGTGTGGTGCAGGGGAGTGGGTGTGTGGGGGGAGTGGGGTAGGGGAGTTGGTGAGGGGTGTGGAGGAAGGGAGTGGGTGTGTGTAGGGGAGTGGGGTCGGGGAGTGGGTGTGGGGTGTGGAGGAGGGGAGTGGGGGAGGAGAATGTGGAGGGGAGTGGGGGAGGGGAGTGGGGGAGGAGCGTGGAGTAGGGGAGTGGTGGAGGGGAGTGGGGTAGGGGAATGGGGGAGGGGGATTGGGGAGCGGAGTGGAGTAAGGACGTTTGGGAGGGGAGTGGGGGAGGGGAGTGATATAGGGGAGTGGTGGAGGAGGGGTGTGGGGTAGGGGAATAGGGGCGGGGAGTGGGCAAGGGGAGCTGGGGAGCGCAGTGGGGTAGGGGAGTCGGGGAGTGAGTTTGGGGAGGGGAGTGGGGTAGGGATGTGGGGGTGGAGAGTGGGGGTGAGCAGGGGAGGGGAGAGGGATAGGGGAGTGGGGGATGTGTGTGGGAGGGAGTTGGGCAGGGGAATGGGTGTGGGAAGTTGGGGAGGGGAGTTGGGGAGGGGAGTGGGGGATGGGAGTTAGGGAGGGGAGTGGGGGAGGTGAGTGGGAGGGAGTTGGTGGGGGGAGTTGGAAGGGGAGTGGGGGAGGGGAGTAGGTGGGGTGTGGGGGAGGGGCGTAGAAGGAATGTGGGGGAGGGGAGTGGAAATGGTGTGGAGGAGGGGAGTGGGGGAGGGGATGTGGGGAGGGGACTGGGGGAGGGGAGTGCGGGTGGGGAGTGGAAGGGGAGTGGGGGAGGGGAGTGGGAAGGAGAGTGGGGGAGGGGAGTTGGAAGGGGAGAGGGAAGGGGAGTGGAAATGGAGTGGGGTAGGGGAGTGGGGGAGGGGTGTGGGTATGGTGAGTAGGGGAGGGGAGTGGAGGAGGAGATTTGGGGACGGGAGTGGGGTTGGGGAGTGGGGGAGGGGTGTGATGTAGGGTAGTGGTGGAGGGGGGTTGGGGAGGGGAGTTGGGGAGGGGAGTGGGGTAGGGGAATGGGGAGGGGGGTTGGGGAGCGGAATGGAGGAGGGAAGTTTATGAAGCGAGTGGGGGAGGGGAGTGGATAGGAGTGAAGAGGAGGGGAGTGGGGGAGGGGTGTGATGTCGGGTAGTGGTGGAGGGGGGTTGGGGAGGGGAGTTGGGGAGGGGAGTGGGGTAGGGGAATGGGGAGTGGGGTTGGGGAGCGGAATGGAGGAGGGAAGTTTGGGAGGCAAGTGGGGGAGGGGAGTGGAGAGGAGTGGAGAGGAGGGGTGTGGGGGAGGGGATTGGGAAGGGGAGTGGGGAGGAGAGATGAGGGGGAGAGGAGAGGGGTAGAGAGTGGGAGTGGTGGAGGGAAGTGGGGGAGGAGATTGTGGGAGGAGAGAAGGTGAGGGAACTGGGGTAGGGGAGTGGGTGTGGGGAGTGGTGCAGGGGATTGGGTGTGTGGAGGGGAGTGGGGTAGGGGAGTGGGAGTGGAGTGTGGAGGAAGGGAGTGGGTGTGTGGAGGGGAGTGGGGGAGGTGAGTGCGGGAGGGGAGTGGGGGAGGGATTTGGGGGAGGGCAGATGGGGAGGTGAGTGGGGTTGGGGAGTGGGGGAGGGGCATGGGGGAGTGGAGTGGAGGGGAGAGTTTGGGGAGGGGATTTGGGTAGGAGAATGGGGGAGGGTGTTGGGGAGCGGAGTAGGGGAGGGGATTGGGGGAGGGGAGTGGAGTGGGGGAGGAGATTGGGGGAGGGGAGTGGGGGAGGAGACTGGGGGAGGGGAATGGGGGAGGAGTGTGGAGTAGGGGTTTGGGGGAGGGGAGTGGGATAGGGGAAGGGGAGGGGTATTGGAGAACGGGGTGGGGGAGCGGAGTGGAGTATGGAAGTTTGGGAGGCGAGTGGGGAAGCTGAGTGGGGGAGGGGAGTGATATAGGGGAGTGGGGGAGGGGAGTGGGGTAGGGGAGTTGGGGCGGGGAGTGGGCAAGGGGAGCTGGGGAGCGCAGTGGGGTAGAGGAGTGGGGGTGGAGAGTGGGAGTGAGCGGGGCAGGGGAGTGGGATTGGGGGAGGTGAGTGGGAGGAAGTTGGTGGGGGGATTTGGGGAGATGAGTGGGGGAGGGAAGTTGGGGAAGTGAGTGGGGTTGGGGTGTGAGGGAGGGGAGTTAGGGAGGGGAGTTGAGTGGGAGGGAGTTAGTGAGGGGAGTTGGGGAGGTGAGGGGGGAGGGGAGTGGGGGAGGGGAGTTAGGGAGGGGAGTTAGGGAGGTGAGTGGGAGGGAGTTAGTGAGGGGAGTTGGGGAGTTGAGTGGAGGAGGGGAGTGGGGGTGCGGAGTTAGGGAGGTGGGTGGGGTAGGGGAGTGGGGGAGGGGAGTGGGTGAGGGGAGCTGGGGAGGGGATTTGGGTAGGGGAATGGGGGAGGGGGTTTGGGGAGCGGAGTAGAGTAGGGAAGTTTGGGATGCGAGTGGATGATGGGAGTGGTGTAGGGGAGTGGGGGAGGGGAATGACATAGGGGAGTGGGGGAGGGGAGCTGGTGAGCTGAGTGGGGTAGGGAAGTGGGGCAGGGGTGTGGGGAAGGGAGTTTGGGTAGGGGAGTGGGGTAGGAGAGTGGGGGAGGGGAGTGCAAAGGGGTGTGAGAAGGGGAGTGAGGGAGGGGAGTGGGAATGGGATTGGGGAGGTGAGTGGAAGGGCAGTGGGGGAGGGGAGTGGGGGAGCGTAGTGGGAACGAGATTGGGCTAGGGGTGTTTGAAGTGGAGTTGGAAGGAGAGTTGGAAGGGGAGTGGGGGAGGGGAGTGGGGGTGGGGAGCTGAAGGGGAGTGGGGGAGGGGAGTGGGAAGGAGATTGGGGGAGGGGAGTTGGAAGGGGACTGGGGAAGGGAAGTGAAAGTGGAGTGGGGTAGGGGTGTGGAAGGGGAGTAGGGTAGGGGAGTGGGGGAGGGGTGTGGGGTAGGGGAATGGGGGATGGGAGTGATGTAGGGTAGTGGTTGAGGGCGGTTGGGGGAGGGGAGTTGGGGAGGGGAGTGGGGTAGGGGAATGGGGGAGGGGGTTGGGGAGCGGAATGGAGGAGGGCAGTTTGGGAGGCGAGTGTGGGAGGGGAGTGGAGAGGAGGGGAGTGGGGGAGGTGAGTGAGAGGGAGTTAGTGAGGGGAGTTGGTGAGGTGAGGGGGAGGGAGTTGGTGAGGGGGATTGGGGAGGTAAGGGGGGTGGGGGAGTGAGGGAGGGGAGTTAGGGAGGGGAGTGGGGTGAGGGAGTGAGGGAGGGGAGTTAGGGAGGGGAGTGGGGAGGTGAGTGGGAGGGGAGTGGGGAGGCGAGTTAGGGAGGGGAGTTAAGGAGGTGAGTGGGAGGGAGTTGGTGAGGGGAGTTGGGGAGGTGAGTGGTGGAGGGGAGTGGGCTTGCGGAGTTAGGGATGTGAGTGGGGTTGGGCTGTGGGGGAGTGGAGTGGGTAAGGGGAGCTGGGGATGGGATTTGGGTAGGGGAATGGGGGAGGGTGTTTGGGGAGCAGAGTGGAGTAGGGAAGTTTGGGAGGCGAGTGGGGGATGGGAGTGGTGTCGGGGAGTGGGGGAGGGGTGTGATATATGCGAGTGGGGGAGGGGAGTGAGGTAGGGGAGTTGGGGCGGGGAGTGGGCAAGGGGAGCTGGGGAGCGCAGTGGGGTAGGGGAGTGGGGGTGGAGAGTGGGGGTGAGCGGGGGAGGGGAGTGGGATAGGGGAGTGGGGACCGTGAGTGGGAGGGAGTTGGGCAGGGGAGTGAGTGAGGGGAGTTGGGGAGGGGGGTGAGGGAGGGGAGTTAGGGAGAGGAGTGGGGGAGGTGAGTGGGAGGGAGTTGGTGGGGAGAGTTGGGGAGATGAGTGGGGGAGGGGAATGGGGGAGGGAAGTTGGTGATCTGAGAGGGGTAGGGGAGTGAGGGAGGGGAGATAGGGAGGGGAGTGGGGGAGGTGAGTGGGAGGGAGTTAGTGAGTGGAGTTGTGGAGGTGAGGGGGTGGGGAGTGGGGGAGGGGAGTTATGGAGGTGAGTGGGAGGCAGTTGGGAAGGTGAATGGGGGAGGGGAGTTGGGGTAGGGGAGTGGGGGAGGGGAGTGGGTAAGGGGTGCTGGGGAGGGGATTTGTGTAGGGGAATGGGGGCGTGGGTTTGGGGAGCGGTGTGGAGTATTGAAGTTTGGGAGGCGAGTGGGGAATGGGACTGGTGTAGGGGAGGGGGGAGGAGAATGACAGAGGGGAGTGGGGGAAGGAATCTGCTGAGGGGAGTGGGGTAGTGGAGTGGGGGAGGGGTGTGATATAGGGGAGTGCGGGAGGGGAGTGGGGTAGGGGAGTTGGGGTGGGGAGTGGGAAATGGGAGCTGGGGAGTGCAGTGGGGTAGGGGAGTGGGGGTGGAGAGTGTGGGTGAGCGGTGGATTGGAGTGGGATAGGGGAGTGGGGGAGGTGAGTGGGAGGGAGTTGGGCAGGTGAGTGGGTAAGGGGAGTTGGGGAGGGGAGTTAGGGAGGGGAGTGGGGGAGGTGAGTAGGAGGGAGTTGTTGGGGGGAGTTGGGGAGATGTGGGGGAGGGGAGTGAGGGAGGGGAGTTAGGGAGGGGAGTGGGGGAGGTGAGTGGGAAGGAGTTAGTGAGTGGAGTTGTGGAGGTGAGGGGGTGGGGAGTGCGGGAGGGGAGTTATGCAGGTGAGTGGGAGGGAGTTGGGAAGGTGAGTTGCGGAGGGGAGTTGGCGTGCAGAGTTAGGGAGGTGAGTGGCGTCGGGGAGTTGGGAGGGGAGTTAGGGAGGGGAGTGGGGGAGGTGAGTGGGAGGGAGTTGTTGGGGGGAGTTGGGGAGATGAGTGGGGGAGGGGAGTGGGGGAGGGAAGTTGGTGATGTGAGTGGGGTAGGGGAGTGAGGGAGGGGATTAGGGAGGGGAGTGGGGGAGGTGAGTGGGAGGACTTAGTGAGGGGAGTTGGGGAGGTGAGGGGGAGGGGAGTGGGGGAGGGGAGTTAGGGATGTGAGTGGGGCAGAGGAGTGGGGGAGGGGAGTGGGTAAGGGGAGCTGGGGAGGGGATATGGGTAGGGGAATAGGGGAGGGGGTTTGGGGAGCGGAGTGGAGTTGTGAGGTTTGGGAGGCGAGTGGGGGAAGGGAGTGGTGTAGGGGAGTGGGGGAGGGGATTGACATAGGGGAGTGGGGGAGGGGAGCTGGAGAGGGGAATGGGGTAGGGGAGTGGGGGAGGGGAATGGTGCAGGGGAGTGGGGGTGGGGAGTGCGGGAGGGGTGTTGGGGAAGGGAGTGGGGGAGGGGAATGAGGGATTGGAGTGGGGAGGTGAGTGGGGGAGGGGAGTGGGGGAGGGGAGTGATATATTGATGTGGGGAAGTGGAGTGGGAGGAGTGAAGTGGGGGAGTGGAGTGGGGGTGTGTAGTGGGGGAGAGGAGTGGGGGAGGGGAGTGGGGGAGGTGAGTGGGGGAGGTGAGTGGGGGAGGTGAGTGGTGGAGGGGAATGGTGCAGGGGAGTGTGGGTGGGGAGTGCGGGAGGGGTGTTGGGGAAGGGAGTGGGGGAGGGGAATGAGGGATTGGAGTGGGGGAGGTGAGTGGGGGAGGGGAGTGGGGTAGGGGTGTTGGGGATGGGAGTGGGGGAGGGGAGTGGGGTAGGCGTGTTGGGGAGTGGAGTGGGGGAGGGGAGTGGGGGAGGGAGTTAGGGATGTGAGTGGGGCAGGGGAGTGGGGGAGGGGAGTGGGTAAGGGGAGCTGGGGAGGGGGTATGGGTGGGGAAATAGGGGAGGGGGTTTGGGGAGCGGAGTGGAGTAGGGAAGTTTGGGAGGCGAGTGGGGGATGGGAGTGGTGTAGGGGAGTGGGGGAGGGGATTGACATAGGGGAGTGGGGTAGGGGAGCTGGTCAGGGGAGTGGAGTAGGGGAGTGGGGGAGGGGTGTGAGGGAGGGAGTTTGGGGAGGGGTGTGGGGGAGGGGAGCGGGGGAGGGCTGTGGGGTAGGGGAGTGGTGGAGGGGAATGGGGGATTGGAGTGGGGGAGGGGAGTGGGGTAGGGGTGTTGGGGATGGGAGTGGGGGAGTAGAGTGATATTGCGCTGTGGGGAAGTGGAGTGGGAGGAGTAGAGTGGGGGAGTGGAGTGGGGGAGGGGAGTGGGGTAGGGGTGTTGGGGACGGGAATGGGGAGGGGAGTGGTGGAGAGGAGTGGGGGAGTGGAGTGGGGGAGGGGAGTGGGGAGGGGAGTGGGGGAGTGGAGTGGGGGAGTGGAGTGGGGGAGGGGAGTGGGGGAGGGAGTTTGGGGAGGGGAGTGGGGGAGGGGAGTGGGGGAGGGGAGTGGGGTAGGGGTGTTGGGGAGGGGAGTGGGGGAGGGGAGTGGGGGAGGGGAGTGGGGTAGGGGTGTTGGGGAGGGGAGTGGGGGAGGGGAGTGGGGGAGGGGTGTTGGGGAGGGGAGTGGGGGAGGGAGTTTGGGGAGGGGAGTGGGGGAGGAGAGTGGTGGAGGGGAGTGGGGCAGGGGAGTGGGGCAGGGAGTGGGGGAGGGAAGTGGGGGAGGGGAGTGGGGGAGGGGAGTTGGGTAGGGGTGTTGGGGAGGGGAGTGGGGGAGGGGAGTGGGGGAGGGGAGTGGGGTAGGGGTGTTGGGGAGGGGAGTGGGGGAGGGGAGTGGTGGAGAGGAGTGCCTTGGAACATGTACTGACATTAATGGTGCTATATAAATACAAGTTGTTGTTGTGTTGGACATATATCACCTTTCCTTCATCATGACTGGGTGAAAATGCTGTAACTCCTTCTCCAACACCATTGTGAGATGACCTTCACCACACAGACTGCAGAGGTTCAAGGTAATGGACCAGCATCACCTTCTCAATGGACAACTGGGGATGGACAATATCTGCTGGTCTAGTGACAGACACATCCTAACAATGAAGACAAATATCTGTCTGTGTAAAATGGATGAAAAGTCTTTACACAAAGAGAATCATAGAGAGATAATGCACTGAAACAGACCCTTTGGCCCATCGAGTCTGTGCTGACCAACAGCCACCCATTTATATATCCTACATTAATCCCATATTTCCCACCACATCCCCACCAATCTCCAACCACCTATCGAGACTAGGGACATTTACAATGGCCAATTTATCAATCAAACTGCAAGTCTTTGTCTGTGGGAGGAAATCAGAGCACCCGGCAGAAACCCACATGGTCACAGGGAAAACTTGCAAACTCCACACAGGCAGCACCCAGAACAGAACCCGGGATACTGGAGCTGTGAGACTGTGGCAGTAAACAGAACCGAACCCAGGTCACTGGAGCTGTGAGACTGTGGTAGCACCCAGAACAGAACCCAGGTCACTGGAGCAGTGAGACTGTGGCAGTAAACAGAACCGAACCCAGGTCACTGGAGCTGTGAGGCTGTGGCAGTAAACAGAACCGAACCCAGGTCACTGGAGCTGTGAGACTGTGGCAGTAAACAGAACCGAACCCAGGTCACTGGAGCTGTGAGACTGTGGTAGCACCCAGAACAGAACCCAGGTCACTGGAGCAGTGAGACTGTGGCAGTAAACAGAACCGAACCCAGGTCACTGGAGCTGTGAGGCTGTGGCAGTAAACAGAACTGAACCCGGATCACTGGAGCTGTGAGACTGTGGCAGTAAACAGAACCGAACCCGGGACACTGGAGCTGTGAGGCTGTGGCAGTGAACAGAACCGAACCCGGGACACTGGAGCTGTGAGGCTGTGGCAGTAAACAGAACCAAACCAAGGTCACTGGAGCTGTGAGACTGTGGCAGTAAACAGAACCGAACCCGGGTCACTGGAGCTGTGAGGCTGTGGCAGTAAACAGAACCGAACCCAGGTCACTGGAGCTGTGAGACTGCGGCAGTAAACAGAACCGAACCCGGGACACTGGAGCTGTGAGGCTGTGGCAGTAAACAGAACCGAACCCGGGACACTGGAGCTGTGAGACTGTGGCAGTAAACAGAACCGAAGCCGGGTCACTGGAGCTGTGAGACTGTTGCAGTAAACAGAACCGAACCCAGGTCACTGGAGCTGTGAGACTGTGGCAGTAAACAGAACCGAACCCGGGTCACTGCAGCTGTGAGACTGTGGCAGTAAACAGAACCGAACCCGGGTCACTGGAGCTGTGAGACTGTGGCAGTAAACAGAACCGAACCCGGGACACTGGAGCTGTGAGGCTGTGGCAGTAAACAGAACCGAACCCGGGACACTGGAGCTGTGAGGCTGCGGCAGTGAACAGAACCGAACCCGGGACACTGGAGCTGTGAGACTGTGGCAGTAAACAGAACCAAACCCGGGTCACTGGAGCTGTGAGACCGTGGCAGTAAACAGAACCGAACCCGGGACACTGGAGCTGTGAGACTGTGGCAGTAAACAGAACCGAACCCGGGTCACTGGAGCTGTGAGACTGTGGCAGTAAACAGAACCGAACCCGGGACACTGGAGCTGTGAGACTGTGGCAGGAAACAGAACCGAACCAGGGTCACTGGAGCTGTGAGGCTGTGGCAGTAAACAGAACCGAACCCGGGACACTGGAGCTGTGAGACTGTGGCAGTAAACAGAACCGAACCCGGGTCACTGGAGCTGTGAGACCGTGGCAGTAAACAGAACAGAACCCAGATCACTGGAGCTGTGAGGCTGTGGCAGTAAACAGAACCGAACCCGGGTCACTGGAGCTGTGAGACTGTGGCAGTAAACAGAACCGAACCCAGGTCACCGGAGCTGTGAGACTGTGGCAGTAAACAGAACCGAACCCGGGTCACTGGAGCTGTGAGACTGTGGCAGTAAACAGAACCGAACCCGGGTCACCGGAGCTGTGAGACTGTGCCAGTAAACAGAACCGAACCCAGGTCACTGGAGCTGTGAGACTGTGGCAGTAAACAGAACCGAACCCGGGACACTGGAGCTGTGAGACTGTGGCAGTAAAAAGAACAGAACCCAGGACACTGGAGCTGTGAGACTGTGGCAGTAAACAGAACCGAACCCGGGTCACTGGAGCTGTGAGACTCTGGCAGTAAACAGAACAGAACCCAGGACACTGGAGCTGTGAGACTGTGGCAGTAAACAGAACCGAACCCGGGTCACTGGAGCTGTGAGGCTGTGGCAGTAAACAGAACCGAACCCGGGTCACCGGAGATGTGAGACTGTGGCAGTACGCAGAACCGAACCCGGGACACTGGAGCTGTGAGGCTGTGGCAGTAAACAGAACCGAACCCAGGTCACTGGAGCTGTGAGGCTGTGGCAGTAAACAGAACCGAACCCAGGTCACTGGAGCTGTGAGACTGTGGCAGTAAACAGAACCGAACCCGTGTCACTGGAGCTGTGAGACTGTGGCAGTAAACAGAACCGAACCCAGGTCACTGAAGCTGTGAGACTGTGGCAGTAAACAGAACCGAACCCGGGTCACTGGAGCGGTGAGACTGTGGCAGTAAACAGAACCGAACCCAGGTCACTGGAGCTGTGAGACTGTGGCAGTAAACAGAAACGAACCCGGGACACTGGAGCTGTGAGACTGTGGCAGTAAACAGAACCGAACCCGGGACACTGGAGCTGTGAGACTGTGGCAGTAAACAGAACCGAACCCGGGTCACTGGAGCTGTGAGACTGTGGTACTAATACCTGTTACAAAAACAATACTCTGTTACATTGAGAGGCTGATTGATAGCGTCTCCAGACAGAGTTCATAAAAACAGCAAGTGCTGGAAATATTCAGCAGGTCGGGCAACATCTGTGGAGAGAGAAACAGAGTTAATAAAAACAGAGAGTGCTGGAAATATTCAGCAGGTCGGGCAACATCTGTGGAGAGAGAAACAGAGTTCATAAAAACAGAGAGTGTTCGAAATACTCAGCAGGTCAGGCAACATCTGTGGAGAGAGAAACAGAGGTAATAAAAACAGAGAGTGCTGGAAATATTCAGCAGGTCGGGCAACATCTGTGGAGAGAGAAACGGAGTTAATAAAAACAGAGAGTGCTGGAAATATTCAGCAGGTCGGGCAACATCTGTGGAGAGAGAAACAGAGTTAATAAAAACAGAGAGTGCTGGAAATACTCAGCAAGTCAGGCAACATCTGTGGAGAGAGAAACAGAGTTAATAAAAACAGAGAGTGCTGGAAATACTCAGCAGGTCAGGCAGCAGCTGTGGAGAGAGAAACAGAGTTAATAAAAACAGAGAGTGCTGGAAATATTCAGCAGGTCGGGCAACATCTGTGGAGAGAGAAACAGAGTTAATAAAAACAGAGAGTGCTGGAAATACTCAGCAGGTCAGGCAACATCTGTGGAGAGAGAAACAGAGTTCATAAAAACAGAGAGTGCTGGAAATATTCAGCAGGTCGGGCAACATCTGTGGAGAGAGAAACAGAGTTAATAAAAACAGAGAGTGCTGGAAATACTCAGCAGGTCAGGCAACATCTGTGGAGAGAGAAACAGAGTTAATAGAAACAGAGAGTGCTCGAAATATTCAGCAGGTCGGGCAACATCTGTGGAGAGAGAAACAGAGTTCATAAAAAACAGAGAGTGTTCGAAATACTCAGCAGGTCGGACAACATCTGTGGAGAGAGAAACAGAGTTAATAAAAACAGAGATTGCTGGAAATATTCAGCAGGTCGGGCAACATCTGTGCAGAGAGAAACAGAGTTAATAAAAACAGCGAGTGCTGGAAATATTCAGCAAGTCGGGCAACATCTGTGGAGAGAGAAACAGAGTTAGTAAAAACAGAGAGTGCTGGAAATATTCAGCAGGTCAGGCAACATCTGTGGAGAGAGAAACAGAGTTAATAAAAACAGCGAGTGCTGGAAATATTCAGCAGGTCGGGCAACATCTGTGGAGAGAGAAACAGAGTTAATAAAAACAGAGAATGCTGGAAATATTCAGCAGGTTAAGCAACATCTGTGGAGAGAGAAACAGAGTTAATAAAAACAGCGAGTGCTGGAAATATTCAGCAGGTCGGGCAACATCTGTGGAGAGAGAAACAGAGTTAATAAAAACAGAGAGTGCTGGAAATACTCAGCAGGTCGGGCAACATCTGTGCAGAGAGAAACAGAGTTAATAAAAACAGCGAGTGCTGGAAATATTCAGCAGGTCGGGCAACATCTGTGGAGAGAGAAACAGAGTTAATAAAAACAGAGAGTGCTGGAAATATTCAGCAGGTCGGGCAACATCTGTGGAGAGAGAAACAGAGTTAATAAAAACAGAGAGTGCTGGAAATATTCAGCAGGTCGGGCAACATCTGTGGAGAGAGAAACGGAGTTAATAAAAACAGAGTGTGCTGGAAATATTCAGCAGGTCGGGCAACATCTGTGGAGAGAGAAACAGAGTTAATAGAAACAGAGAGTGCTGGAAATATTCAGCAGGTCGGGCAACATCTGTGGAGAGAGAAACAGAGTTAATAAAAACAGCGAGTGCTGGAAATATTCAGCAGGTCGGGCAACATCTGTGGAGAGAGAAACAGAGTTAATAAAAACAGAGAGTGCTGGAAATATTCAGCAGGTCAGGCAACATCTGTGGAGAGAGAAACAGAGTTAATAAAAACAGCGAGTGCTGGAAATATTCAGCAGGTCGGGCAACATCTGTGGAGAGAGAAACAGAGTTAATAAAAACAGAGAGTGCTGGAAATATTCAGCAGGTCGGGCAACATCTGTGGAGAGAGAAACAGAGTTAATAAAAACAGAGAGTGCTGGAAATACTCAGCAGATCGGGCAACATCTGTGCAGAGAGAAACAGAGTTAATAAAAACAGCGAGTGCTGGAAATATTCAGCAGGTCGGGCAACATCTGTGGAGAGAGAAACAGAGTTATTAAAAACAGAGAGTGCTGGAAATATTCAGCAGGTCGGGCAACATCTGTGGAGAGAGAAACAGAGTTAATAAAACAGAGATTGCTGGAAATATTCAGCAGGTCGGGCAACATCTGTGGAGAGAGAAACGGAGTTAATAAAAACAGAGAGTGCTGGAAATATTCAGCAGGTCGGGCAACATCTGTGGAGAGAGAAACGGAGTTAATAAAAACAGAGAGTGCTGGAAATATTCAGCAGGTCGGGCAACATCTGTGGAGAGAGAAACAGAGTTAATAAAAACAGAGTGTGCTGGAAATATTCAGCAGGTCGGGCAACATCTGTGGAGAGAGAAACAGAGTTAATAAAAACAGAGTGTGCTGGAAATATTCAGCAGGTCGGGCAACATCTGTGGAGAGAGAAACAGAGTTAATAAAAACAGAGTGTGCTGGAAATATTCAGCAGGTCGGGCAACATCTGTGGAGAGAGAAACAGAGTTAATAGAAACAGAGAGTGCTGGAAATATTCAGCAGGTCGGGCAACATCTGTGGAGAGAGAAACAGAGTTCATAAAAACAGAGAGTGTTCGAAATACTCAGCAGGTCGGACAACATCTGTGGAGAGAGAAACAGAGTTAATAAAAACAGAGAGTGCTGGAAATATTCAGCAGGTCGGGCAAAATCTGTGCAGAGAGAAACAGAGTTAATAAAAACAGCGAGTGCTGGAAATATTCAGCAGGTCGGGCAACATCTGTGGAGAGAGAAACAGAGTTAATAAAAACAGAGAGTGCAGGAAATATTCAGCAGGTCAGGCAACATCTGTGGAGAGAGAAACAGAGTTAATAAAAACAGCGAGTGCTGGAAATATTCAGCAGGTCGGGCAACATCTGTGGAGAGAGAAACAGAGTTAATAAAAACAGAGAGTGCTGGAAATATTCAGCAGGTCAGGCAACATCTGTGGAGAGAGAAACAGAGTTAATAAAAACAGCGAGTGCTGGAAATATTCAGCAGGTCGGGCAACATCTGTGGAGAGAGAAACAGAGTTAATAAAAACAGAGAGTGCTGGAAATACTCAGCAGGTCGGGCAACATCTGTGCAGAGAGAAACAGAGTTAATAAAAACAGCGAGTGCTGGAAATATTCAGCAGGTCGGGCAACATCTGTGGAGAGAGAAACAGAGTTAATAAAAACAGAGAGTGCTGGAAATATTCAGCAGGTCGGGCAACATCTGTGGAGAGAGAAACAGAGTTAATAAAAACAGAGATTGCTGGAAATATTCAGCAGGTCGGGCAACATCTGTGGAGAGAGAAACGGAGTTAATAAAAACAGAGAGTGCTGGAAATATTCAGCAGGTCGGGCAACATCTGTGGAGAGAGAAACAGAGTTAATAAAAACAGAGTGTGCTGGAAATATTCAGCAGGTCGGGCAACATCTGTGGAGAGAGAAACAGAGTAAATAAAAACAGAGAGTGCTGGAAATACTCAGCAGGTCGGGCAACATCTGTGGAGAAAGAAACAGAGTTAATAAAAACAGAGAGTGCTGGAAATACTCAGCAGGTCGGGCAACATCTGTGGAGAGAGAAACAGAGTTAATAAAAACAGAGAGTGCTGGAAATATTCAGCAGGTCGGACAACATCTGTGGAGAGAGAAACGGAGTTAATAAAAACAGAGAGTGCTGGAAATATTCAGCAGGTCGGGCAACATCTGTGGAGAGAGAAACGGAGTTAATAAAAACAGAGAGTGCTGGAAATATTCAGCAGGTCGGACAACATCTGTGGAGAGAGAAACAGAGTTAATAAAAACAGAGAGTGCTGGAAATACTCAGCAGGTCGGGCAACATCTGTGGAGAGAGAAACGGAGTTAACGTTTCAGGTCTGTGACCCTTCATCAGAACTAACAGATATAAGAAATGTAAAAGATTTTAAGCAAGTAAAGCGGGGGTGGGGTAAGAGATAAAAAAAGAGAAGGTATTGATAGGACAAGGTCACAGACGAACAGACCAGAAGGTCATGGAGCAAAGACAAACAATATGTTAATGTTTTGCTGAAAGACACTTTAATGTCAAGCTCTGTTATCTTGTACCTCCTGGAAGCAGACACTCTGCTCTCTGACCCATGGTGACTGCACTGTGACCCAGAATATGGTGACTTCACATCTTCTTTCTTTCAGTAGGAGATATTCAATTCAGGAATGATTTAGTATGGTATAGGATGTGTTCATTTGACACCTGTTAGCTTTGACCATTTGTCCTTTGTCCTTGTCAGACAGTTTCAACACACAAAGACCAAGATTTGTTTTCTTTCAATGCCATTTTGGATACATTGTTCATTTTGTAAATTAAAGGCTGATTTTTTTTCCTTAAAGACAAAGATGGTTTCTGGAGCTCTTTGGAGTTATTTTCACGATTGTTGTATTATCACAGCTGTGGTTTGTGTGACAACTCCATGTGGATGTTAAACTGCAAGGGTGATTGCACTGTCAAAGGCCTCTCCAGTCCTTAAACTGTCAGTGTATCCTGCATTGCAAGGTGCTGTCACCGTGCAAGAGGTGATTGAATTACAAAGGACTATTAAACTGTCAGTGTATCCTGCATTGCAGGGTGATGTCACCGTGCAAGAGGTGATTGAGTTACAAAGGACTATTAAACTGTCAGTGTATCCTGCATTGCAAGGTGCTGTCACCGTGCAAGAGGTGATTGAATTACAAAGGACTATTAAACTGTCAGTGTATCCTGCATTGCAAGGTGCTGTCACCGTGCAAGAGGTGATTGAATTACAAAGGACTATTAAACTGTCAGTGTATCCTGCATTGCAAGGTGCTGTCACCGTGCAAGAGGTGATTGAATTACAAAGGACTATTAAACTGTCATTGTATCCTGCATTGCAAGGTGCTGTCACCGTGCAAGAGGTGATTGAATTACAAAGGACTATTAAACTGTCAGTGTATCCTGCATTGCAAGGTGCTGTCACCGTGCAAGAGGTGATTGAATTGCAAAGGACTATTAAACTGTCAGTGTATCCTGCATTGCAAGGTGCTGTCACCGTGCAAGAGGTGATTGAATTACAAAGGACTATTAAACTGTCAGTGTATCCTGCATTGCAAGGTGCTGTCACCGTGCAAGAGGTGATTGAATTACAAAGGACTATTAAACTGTCAGTGTATCCTGCATTGCAAGGTGCTTTCACCGTGCAAGAGGTGATTGAATTACAAAGGACTATTAAACTGTCATTGTATCCTGCATTGCAAGGTGCTGTCACCGTGCAAGAGGTGATTGAATTACAAAGGACTATTAAACTGTCAGTGTATCCTGCATTGCAAGGTGCTGTCACCGTGCAAGAGGTGATTGAATTACAAAGGACTATTAAACTGTCAGTGTATCCTGCATTGCAAGGTGCTGTCACCGTGCAAGAGGTGATTGAATTACAAAGGACTATTAAACTGTCAGTGTATCCTGCATTGCAAGGTGCTGTCACCGTGCAAGAGGTGATTGAATTACAAAGGACTATTAAACTGTCAGTGTATCCTGCATTGCAAGGTGCTGTCACCGTGCAAGAGGTGATTGAATTATAAAGGACTATTAAACTGTCAGTGTATCCTGCATTGCAAGGTGCTGTCACCGTGCAAGAGGTGATTGAATTACAAAGGACTATTAAACTGTCAGTGTATCCTGCATTGCAAGGTGCTGTCAGCGTGCAAAGAGGTGATTGAATTACAAAGGACTATTAAACTGTCAGTGTATCCTGCATTGCAAGGTGCTGTCACCGTGCAAGAGGTGATTGAATTACAAAGGACTAGTAAACTGTCAGTGTATCCTGCATTGCAAGGTGCTGTCACCGTGCAAGAGGTGATTGAATTACAAAGGACTATTAAACTGTCATTGTATCCTGCATTGCAAGGTGCTGTCACTGTGCAAGAGGTGATTGAATTACAAAGGACTATTAAACTGTCAGTGTATCCTGCATTGCAAGGTGCTGTCACCGTGCAAGAGGTGATTGAATTACAAAGGACGATTAAACTGTCAGTGTATCCTGCATTGCAAGGTGCTGTCACCGTGCAAGAGGTGATTGCATTACAAAGGACTATTAAACTGTCAGTGTATCCTGCATTGCAAGGTGCTGTCACCGTGCAAGAGGTGATTGAATTACAAAGGACTATTAAACTGTCAGTGTAACCTGCATTGCAAGGTGCTGTCACCGTGCAAGAGGTGATTGAATTACAAAGGACTATTAAACTGTCAGTGTATCCTGCATTGCAAGGTGCTGTCACCGTGCAAGAGGTGATTGAATTACAAAGGACTATTAAACTGTCAGTGTATCCTGCATTGCAAGGTGCTGTCACCGTGCAAGAGGTGATTGAATTACAAAGGACTATTAAACTGTCAGTGTATCCTGCATTGCAAGGTGCTGTCACCGTGCAAGAGGTGATTGAATTACAAAGGACTATTAAACTGTCAGTGTATCCTGCATTGCAAGGTGCTGTCACCGTGCAAGAGGTGATTGAATTACAAAGAACTATTAAACTGTCAGTGTATCCTGCATTGCAAGGTGCTGTCACCGTGCAAGAGGTGATTGAATTACAAAGGACTATTAAACTGTCAGTGTATCCTGCATTGCAAGGTGCTGTCACCGTGCAAGAGGTGATTGAATTACAAAGGACTATTAAACTGTCAGTGTATCCTGCATTGCAAGGTGCTGTCACCGTGCAAGAGGTGATTGAATTACAAAGGACTATTAAACTGTCAGTGTATCCTGCATTGCAAGGTGCTGTCACCGTGCAAGAGGTGATTGAATTATAAAGGACTATTAAACTGTCAGTGTATTCTGCATTGCAAGGTGCTGTCACTGTGCAAGAGGTGATTGAATTACAAAGGGTATTTCTTTGCAAGAGGATTCTGCTTTCCAGCACGTAGCTATTGATCTGCAAGAGTGTTCACACTACAAGAAGATATTACAGTGTAAGAGGCCATTGTAATGTAAAGTGTTATTGTATTAATTATGGGTACTGTATTGTCAGCCCCCAATGTACTGCTTCAGGTTATTGCATTGCAAAGGGCAATTGCACTCCGATGAGCTATTGCTCTGTAAAAGTCCATTACTTTGCCAGTGTGCAATGTTATCAATGGGCGATTGCACGACTTAGCCCTATTGCATTGCAAGTAGTTGTTTCAGTGCATTGCCAAACATTCTTGGTTTTCTTGCGTTGCATGTGGATGTTGTATTGAAAGGGGCCATTGCATTGAAAGGGGCTCTGACATTGCAAGGATAATAGTCTGCAAGGGAGGGACTGTTGGACTGCAAGCGCTATTGCAATGAAATGCGTGTTGCATTGCTGGAGTTTTTGCTCTGCAAATAGTTCTTGTATTGCAAGGTGCCTTTGCATTTTCATTGCAAGTGGATGTTGCACACCACGCTCCATTGCAAACTCAAAGACCTTTGCATTGGAAGGAGTTATTGCACTACCAAAGGTCCCTGCATTGCAAGCTGCTATTGCACTGCAAGAGGCTATTGCAATACAAGGATCATGCACACTAATGGTTCCATTACATTGCAACTGGATGTTACATGGCAAGTGCCTATTGTATTGAAAGTCACAATTGCAAAACAAATAGCTATTGCACTGCAGGGAAATTTTGTATTGCGAGATGGTTTCCATTGTGAGAGGATATTATATTTCAATAGGGTATCAAAAGGCAATTTGCTCTTGGACTGCACCTGGCTTTTGAACTGTTGCACTGTAAGGGGAAAATACATTGTCAGGGTCTATTGCACACCAAAGAGCTTTTGCACTGCAAGAGGCTACTGAATTGTCATGGTCTGTTGTGTTCAAAAGGCTAGAGCATTTCTTCACGTTATTGCTATGTCACTCTTAGAGACTATTACATTGCATGTTGTTTTTACACTGTGAGTGGAGATTGCACTGCATGGGGCTATTGCTTTGTTAGTGGATGTTGTACTGCAAAGGCTATTGTACTACAAGTTTTTGTGTTGCATTGTAAGGGTCTAGTGCACCAGAACTTCAATGGGATTTCAAATGCTTGTTACATTGCAACATTCTATGACATCTCAAGGTGCTTTTTGCACTACAAGGGGCTGCAGCACTGCATGGGAAATTTGCATTACAATTGGATTTTACATAGCAAGTCCCATTGCATTACATGGGCAAATGCACAGGAAAGGCCTCTGCATTGCAAGATGCTATTGTGCTGCGAGAGGTTCCTGCACTGCGAGGGACAATTACCCTGTCAGAGGTTCCTGTACTGCGAGGTACAATTACACTGTCAGAGGTTCCTGTACTGCGTGGTACAATTACCCTGTCAGAGGTTCCTGTACTGTGAGGTACAATTACACTGTCAGAGGTTCCTGTACTGTGATGTACAATTACCCTGTCAGAGGTTCCTGCACTGCGAGGTACAATTACCCTGTCAGAGGTTCCTGTACTGCGAGGTACAATTACCCTGTCAGAGGTTCCTGTACTGCGAGGTACAATTACACTGTCAGAGGTTCCTGTACTGCGAGGTACAATTACCCTGTCAGAGGTTCCTGTACTGCGAGGTACAATTACCCTGTCAGAGGTTCCTGCACTGTGAGGTACAATTACACTGTCAGAGGTTCCTGTACTGCGAGGTACAATTACCCTGTCAGAGGTTCCTGTACTGCGAGGTACAATTACACTGTCAGAGGTTCCTGTACTGCGAGGTACAATTACACTGTCAGAGGATCCTGTACTGCGAGGTACAATTACACTCTCAGAGGTTCCTGTACTGCGAGGTACAATTACCCTGTCAGAGGTTCCTGTACTGCGAGGTACAATTACACTGTCAGAGGTTCCTGTACTGCGAGGTACAATTACACTGTCAGAGGTTCCTGTACTGCGAGGTACAATTACACTCTCAGAGGTTCCTGCACTGCGAGGTACAATTACCCTGTCAGAGGTTCCTGTACTGCGAGGTACAATTACCCTGTCAGAGGTTCCTGTACTGCGAGGTACAATTATCCTGTCAGAGGTTCCTGCACTGCGAGGTACAATTACCCTGTCAGAGGTTCCTGTACTGCGAGGTACAATTACCCTGTCAGAGGTTCCTGTACTGCGAGGTACAATTACCCTGTCAGAGGTTCCTGTACTGCGAGGTACAATTACCCTGTCAGAGGTTCCTGTACTGCGAAGTACAATTACCCTGTCAGAGGTTCCTGCACTGCGAGGTACAATTACCCTGTCAGAGGTTCCTGTACTGCGAGGTACAATTACCCTGTCAGAGGTTCCTGCACTGCGAGGTACAATAACCCTGTCAGAGGTTCCTGCACTGCGAGGTACAATTACCCTGTCAGAGGTTCCTGTACTGCGAGGTACAATTACCCTGTCAGAGGTTCCTGTACTGCGAGGTACAATTACCCTGTCAGAGGTTCCTGTACTGCGAGGTACAATAACCCTGTCAGAGGTTCCTGTACTGCGAGGTACAATTACCCTGTCAGAGGTTCCTGTACTGTGAGGTAGAATTACACTGTCAGAGGTTCCTGCACTGCGAGGTACAATTACCCTGTCAGAGGTTCCTGCACTGTGAGGTACAATTACCCTGTCAGAGGTTCCTGTACTGCGAGGTACAATTACACTGTCAGAGGTTCCTGTACTGCGAGGTACAATTACCCTGTCAGAGGTTCCTGTACTGCGAGGTACAATTACCCTGTCAGAGGTTCCTGTACTGCGAGGTACAATTACCCTGTCAGAGGTTCCTGTACTGTGAGGTAGAATTACACTGTCAGAGGTTCCTGTACTGCGAGGTACAATTACCCTGTCAGAGGTTCCTGTACTGCGAGGTACAATTACCCTGTCAGAGGTTCCTGTACTGTGAGGTACAATTACCCTGTCAGAGGTTCCTGTACTGTGAGGTACAATTACCCTGTCAGAGGTTCCTGTACTGCGAGGTACAATTACCCTGTCAGAGGTTCCTGTACTGCGAGGTACAATTACACTGTCAGAGGTTCCTGCACTGCGAGGTACAATTATCCTGTCAGAGGTTCCTGTACTGCGAGGTACAATTACCCTGTCAGAGGTTCCGGTACTGCGAGGTACAATTACACTGTCAGAGGTTCCTGCACTGCGAGGTACAATTATCCTGTCAGAGGTTCCTGTACTGCGAGGTACAATTACCCTGTCAGAGGTTCCTGTACTGCGAGGTACAATTACCCTGTCAGAGGTTCCTGTACTGCGAGGTACAATTACACTGTCAGAGGTTCCTGTACTGCGAGGTACAATTACCCTGTCAGAGGTTCCTGTACTGCGAGTTACAATTACCCTGTCAGAGGTTCCTGTACTGCGAGGTACTATTACCCTGTCAGAGGTTCCTGTACTGTGAGGTACAATTACCCTGTCAGAGGTTCCTGCACTGCGAGGTACAATTACCCTGTCAGAGGTTCCTGTACTGCGAGGTACAATTACCCTGTCAGAGGTTCCTGTACTGTGAGGTACAATTACCCTGTCAGAGGTTCCTGTACTGCGAGGTACAATTACCCTGTCAGAGGTTCCTGTACTGTGAGGTACAATTACCCTGTCAGAGGTTCCTGTACTGCGAGGTACAATTACACTGTCAGAGGTTCCTGTACTGCGAGGTACAATTACCCTGTCAGAGGTTCCTGTACTGCGAGGTACAATTACCCTGTCAGAGGTTCCTGCACTGCGAGGTACAATTACCCTGTCAGAGGTTCCTGTACTGCGAGGTACAATTACCCTGTCAGAGGTTCCTGTACTGCGAGGTACAATTACACTGTCAGAGGTTCCTGCACTGCGAGGTACAATTACCCTGTCAGAGGTTCCTGTACTGCGAGGTACAATTACCCTGTCAGAGGTTCCTGTACTGCGAGGTACAATTACCCTGTCAGAGGTTCCTGTACTGCGAGGTACAATTACCCGGTCAGAGGTTCCTGTACTGCGAGGTACAATTACCCTGTCAGAGGTTCCTGTACTGCGAGGTACAATTACCCTGTCAGAGGTTCCTGTACTGCGAGGTACAATTATCCTGTCAGAGGTTCCTGTACTGCGAGGTACAATTACCCTGTCAGAGGTTCCTGTACTGCGAGGTACAATTACACTGTCAGAGGTTCCTCTACTGCGAGGTACAATTATCCTGTCAGAGGTTCCTGTACTGCGAGGTACAATTACACTGTCAGAGGTTCCTGCACTGCGAGGTACAATTACCCTGTCAGAGGTTCCTCCACTGCGAGGTGCAATTACCCTGTCAGAGGTTCCTGCACTGCGAGGTACAATTACCCTGTCAGAAGTTCCTGTACTGCGAGGTACAATTACCCTGTCAGAGGTTCCTGCACTGCGAGGTACAATTACCCTGTCAGAAGTTCCTGCACTGCGAGGTACAATTACCCTGTCAGAGGTTCCTGTACTGCGAGGTACAATTACACTGTCAGAGGTTCCTGCACTGCGAGGTACAATTACCCTGTCAGAGGTTCCTGTACTGCGAGGTACAATTACCCTGTCAGAGGTTCCTGTACTGCGAGGTACAATTACCCTGTCAGAGGTTCCTGTACTGCGAGGTACAATTACACTGTCAGAGGTTCCTGTACTGCGAGGTACAATTACCCTGTCAGAGGTTCCTGTACTGTGAGGTACAATTACCCTGTCAGAGGTTCCTGTACTGCGAGGTACAATTACCCTGTCAGAGGTTCCTGTACTGCGAGGTACAATTACACTGTCAGAGGTTCCTGCACTGCGAGGTACAATTATCCTGTCAGAGGTTCCTGTACTGCGAGGTACAATTACCCTGTCAGAGGTTCCTGTACTGCGAGGTACAATTACACTGTCAGAGGTTCCTGCACTGCGAGGTACAATTATCCTGTCAGAGGTTCCTGTACTGCGAGGTACAATTACCCTGTCAGAGGTTCCTGTACTGCGAGGTACAATTACCCTGTCAGAGGTTCCTGTACTGCGAGGTACAATTACCCTGTCAGAGGTTCCTGTACTGTGAGGTACAATTATACTGTCAGAGGTTCCTGCACTGCGAGGTACAATTACCCTGTCAGAGGTTCCTGTACTGCGAGGGACAATTACCCTGTCAGAGGTTCCTGTACTGCGAGGTACAATTACCCTGTCAGAGGTTCCTGTACTGCGAGGTACAATTACCCGGTCAGAGGTTCCTGTACTGCGAGGTACAATTACCCTGTCAGAGGTTCCTGTACTGCGAGGTACAATTACCCTGTCAGAGGTTCCTGTACTGCGAGGTACAATTACACTGCAATAGGCCTTTGCATTCCAATAGTCAAGCATGCTAAAAAGGTCCAGGGCATTGTAAGTGAATGGTGTGTTAAACGTTTCTATTACTTTGCACTTATAAATGTCTATGGCACTGCCAGAGTGAGCGAGTTAATATTAATCTGTGTTCTCTGTCAGTGTGTTAATATTCCTGAGGACAGTGGGGGTGTTTTACACTTCACAGGGTGTATCTGACTGTGGGTCATGATATACACAGTGTGTCAGTGAGTGTGTTAATATTAATCTGTGTTCTCTGTCAGTGTGTTAATATTACTGAGGACAGTGAGGATGTTTTACACTTCACAGGGTGTATCTGACTGTGGGTCATGATATACACAGTGTGTCAGTGAGTGTGTTAATATTAATCTGTGTTCTCTGTCAGTGTGTTAATATTATTGAGGACAGTGGGGGTGTTTTACACTTCACAGGGTGTATCTGACTGTGGGTCATGATATACACAGTGTGTCAGTTAGTGTGTTAATATTAATCTGTGTACTCTGTCAGTGTGTTAATATTACTGAGGACAGCGGGGGTGTTTTACACTTCACAGGGTGTATCTGACTCTGGGTCATGATATACACAGTGTGTCAGTGAGTGTGTTAATATTAATCTGTGTACTCTGTCAGTGTGTTAATATTACTGAGGACAGCGGGGGTGTTTTACACTTCACAGGGTGTATCTGACTCTGGGTCATGATATACACAGTGTGTCAGTGAGTGTGTTAATATTAATCTGTGTTCTCTGTCAGTGTGTTCATATTCCTGAGGACAGTGGGGGTGTTTTACACTTCACAGGGTGTATCTGGCTGTGGGTCATGATGTACACAGTGTGCCAGTGAGTGTGTTAATATTAATCTGTGTTCTCTGTCAGGTGTTAATATTACTGAGGACAGTGGGGGCGTTTTACACTTCACAGGGTGTATCTGACTGTGGGTCATGATATACACAGTGTGTCAGTGAGTGTGTTAATATTAATCTGTGTTCTCTGTCAGTGTGTTAATATTCCTGAGGACAGTGGGGGTGTTTTACACTTCACAGGGTGTATCTGACTGTGGGTCATGATGTACACAGTGTGTCAGTGAGTGTGTTAATATTAATCTGTGTTCTCTGTCAGTGTGTTAATATTACTGAGGACAGTGGGGGTGTTTTACACTTCACAGGGTGTATCTGACTGTGGGTCATGATATACACAGTGTGTCAGTGAGTGTGTTAATATTAATCTGTGTTCTCTGTCAGTGTGTTAATATTCCTGAGGACAGTGGGGGTGTTTTACACTTCACAGGGTGGATCTGACTCTGGGTCATGATATACACAGTGTGTCAGTGAGTGTGTTAATATTAATCTGTGTTCTCTGTCAGTGTGTTAATATTACTGAGGACAGTGGGGGTGTTTTACACTTCACAGGGTTTATCTGACTGTGGGTCATGATATACACAGTGTGTCAGTGAGTGTGTTAATATTAATCTGTGTTCTCTGTCAGTGTGTTAATATTACTGAGGACAGTGGGGGTGTTTTACACTTCACAGGGTGTATCTGACTGTGGGTCATGATATACACAGTGTGTCAGTGAGTGTGTTAATATTAATCTGTGTTCTCTGTCAGTGTGTTAATATTACTGAGGACAGTGGGGATGTTTTACACTTCACAGGGTGTATCTGACTGTGGGTCATGATATACACAGTGTGTCAGTGAGTGTGTTAATATTAATCTGTGTTCTCTGTCAGTGTGTTAATATTACTGAGGACAGTGGGGGTGTTTTACACTTCACAGGGTGTATCTGACTGTGGGTCATGATATACACAGTGTGTCAGTGAGTGTGTTAATATTAATCTGTGTTCTCTGTCAGTGTGTTAATATTCCTGAGGACCGTGGGGGTGTTTTACACTTCAAAGGGTGTATCTGACTGTGGGTCATGATGTACACAGTGTGTCAGTGAGTGTGTTAATATTAATCTGTGTTCTCTGTCAGTGTGTTAATATTACTGAGGACAGTGGGGGTGTTTTACACTTCACATGGTGTATCTGACTGTGGGTCATGATGTACACAGTGTGTCAGTGAGTGTGTTAATATTAGTCTGTGTTCTCTGTCAGTGTGTTAATATTACTGAGGACAGTGGGCGTGTTTTACACTTCACAGGGTTTATCTGACTGTGGGTCATGATATACATAGTGTGTCAGTGAGTGAGTTAATATTAATCTGTGTTCTCTGTCAGTGTGTTAATATTCCTGAGGACAGTGGGGGTGTTTTACACTTCACAGGGTGTATCTGACTGTGAGTCATGATATACACAGTGTGTCAGTGAGTGTGTTAATATTAATCTGTGTTCTCTGTCAGTGTGTTAATATTACTGAGGACAGTGGGGGTGTTTTACACTTCACAGGGTGTATCTGACTGTGAGTCATGATATACACAGTGTGTCAGTGAGTGTGTTAATATTAATCTGTGTTCTCTGTCAGTGTGTTAATATTCCTGAGGACAGTGGGGGTGTTTTACACTTCACAGGGTGTATCTGACTGTGGGTCATGATGTACACAGTGTGTCAGTGAGTGTGTTAATATTAGTCTGTGTTCTCTGTCAGTGTGTTAATATTCCTGAGGACAGTGGGGGTGTTTTACACTTCACAGGGTGTATCTGACTGTGGGTCATGATGTACACAGTGTGTCAGTGAGTGTGTTAATATTAGTCTGTGTTCTCTGTCAGTGTGTTAATATTACTGAGGACAGTGGGCGTGTTTTACACTTCACAGGGTTTATCTGACTGTGGGTCATGATATACATAGTGTGTCAGTGAGTGTCTTAATATTAATCTGTGTTCTCTGTCAGTGTGTTAATATTCCTGAGGACAGTGGTGGTGTTTTACACTTCACAGGGTGTATCTGACTCTGGGTCATGATATACACAGTGTGTCAGTGAGTGTGTTAATATTAATCTGTGTTCTCTGTCAGTGTGTTAATATTCCTGAGGAGAGTGGGGGTGTTTTACACTTCACAGTGTGTATCTGACTGTGAGTCATGATATACACAGTGTGTCAGTGAGTGTGTTAATATTAATCTGTGTTCTCTGTCAGTGTGTTAATATTACTGAGGACAGTGGGGGTGTTTTACACTTCACAGGGTGTATCTGACTGTGAGTCATGATATACACAGTGTGTCAGTGAGTGTGTTAATATTAGTCTGTGTTCTCTGTCAGTGTGTTAATATTGCTGAGGACAGTGGGGGTGTTTTACACTTCACAGGGTGTATCTGACTGTGGGTCATGATGTACACAGTGTGTCAGTGAGTGTGTTAATATTAGTCTGTGTTCTCTGTCAGTGTGTTAATATTCCTGAGGACAGTGGGGGTGTTTTACACTTCACAGGGTGTATCTGACGGTGGGTCATGATGTCACAGTGTGTCAGTGAGTGTGTTAATATTAATCTGTGTACTCTGTCAGTGTGTTAATATTACTGAGGACAGTGGGGGTGTTTTACACTTCACAGGGTGTATCTGACTGTGGGTCATGATATACACAGTGTGTCAGTGAGTGTGTTAATATTAATCTGTGTTCTCTGTCAGTGTGTTAATATTCCTGAGGACAGTGGGGGTGTTTTACACTTCACAGGGTGTATCTGACTGTGGGTCATGATATACACAGTGTGTCAGTGAGTGTGTTAATATTAATCTGTGTTCTCTGTCAGTGTGTTAATATTACTGAGGACAGTGGGGGTGTTTTACACTTCACAGGGTGTATCTGACTGTGGGTCATGATATACACAGTGTGTCAGTGAGTCTGTTAATATTAATCTGTGTTCTCTGTCAGGTGTTAATATTACCGAGGACAGTGGGATGTTTTACACTTCACAGGGTGTATCTGACTGTGGGTCATGATGTACACAGTGTGTCAGTGAGTGTGTTAATATTAATCTGTGTTCTCTGTCAATGTGTTAATATTACTGAGGACAGTGGGGGTGTTTTACACTTCACAGGGTGTATCTGACTGTGGGTCATGATGTACACAGTGTGTCAGTGAGTGTGTTAATATTAATCTGTGTTCTCTGTCAGTGTGTTAATATTCCTGAGGACAGTGGGGGTGTTTTACACTTCACAGGGTTTATCTGACTGTGGGTCATGATATACACAGTGTGTCAGTGAGTGTGTTAATATTAATCTGTGCACTCTGTCAGTGTGTTAATATTCCTGAGGACAGTGGGGGTGTTTTACACTTCACAGGGTGTATCTGACTGTGGGTCATGATGTACACAGTGTGTCAGTGAGTGTGTTAATATTAATCTGTGTTCTCTGTCAGTGTGTTAATATTACTGAGGACAGTGGGGGTGTTTTACACTTCACAGGGTGTATCTGACTGTGGGTCATGATATACACAGTGTGTCAGTGAGTGTGTTAATATTAATCTGTGTTCTCTGTCAATGTGTTAATATTACTGAGGACAGTGGGATGTTTTACACTTCACAGGGTTTATCTGACTGTGGGTCATGATATACACAGTGTGTCAGTGAGTGTGTTAATATTAATCTGTGTTCTCTGTCAGTGTGTTAATATTACTGAGGACAGTGGGGGTGTTTTACACTTCACAGGGTGTATCTGACTGTGGGTCATGATATACACAGTGTGTCAGTGAGTGTGTTAATATTAATCTGTGTTCTCTGTCAGTGTGTTAATATTACTGAGGACAGTGGGGGTGTTTTACACTTCACAGGGTGTATCTGACTGTGGGTCATGATGTACACAGTGTGTCAGTGAGTGTGTTAATATTAATCTGTGTTCTCTGTCAGTGTGTTAATATTACTGAGGACAGTGGGGGTGTTTTACACTTCACAGGGTGTATCTGACTGTGGGTCATGATGTACACATTGTGTCAGTGAGTGTGTTAATATTAGTCTGTGTTCTCTGTCAGTGTGTTAATATTACTGAGGACAGTGGGCGTGTTTTACACTTCACAGGGTTTATCTGACTGTGGGTCATGATATACATAGTGTGTCAGTGAGTGTGTTAATATTAATCTGTGTTCTCTGTCAGTGTGTTAATATTCCTGAGGACAGTGGGGGTGTTTTACACTTCACAGGGTGTATCTGACTGTGGGTCATGATGTACACAGTGTGTCAGTGAGTGTGTTAATATTAATCTGTGTTCTCTGTCAGTGTGTTAATATTCCTGAGGACAGTGGGGGTGTTTTACACTTCACAGGGTGTATCTGACTGTGGGTCATGATGTCACAGTGTGTCAGTGAGTGTGTTAATGTTAATCTGTGTACTCTGTCAGTGTGTTAATATTACTGAGGACAGTGGGGGTGTTTTACACTTCACAGGGTGTATCTGACTGTGGGTCATGATATACACAGTGTGTCAGTGAGTGTGTTAATATTAATCTGTGTTCTCTGTCAGTGTGTTAATATTCCTGAGGACAGTGGGGGTGTTTTACACTTCACAGGGTGTATCTGACTGTGGGTCATGATATACACAGTGTGTCAGTGAGTGTGTTAATATTAATCTGTGTTCTCTGTCAGTGTGTTAATATTCCTGAGGACAGTGGGGGTGTTTTACACTTCACAGGGTGTATCTGACTGTGGGTCATGATATACACAGTGTGTCAGTGAGTGTGTTAATATTAATCTGTGTTCTCTGTCAGTGTGTTAATATTCCTGAGGACAGTGGGGGTGTTTTACACTTCACCGGGTGTATCTGACTGTGGGTCATGATATACACAGTGTGTCAGTGAGTGTGTTAATATTAATCTGTGCTCTCTGTCAGTGTGTTAATATTCCTGAGGACAGTGGGGGTGTTTTACACTTCACAGGGTGTATCTGACTGTGGGTCATGATATACACAGTGTGTCAGTGAGTGTGTTAATATTAATCTGTGTTCTCTGTCAGTGTGTTAATATTACTGAGGACAGTGGGGGTGTTTTACACTTCACAGGGTGTATCTGACTGTGTGTCATGATGTACACAGTGTGTCAGTGAGTGTGTTAATATTAATCTGTGTTCTGTGTCAGTGTGTTAATATTCCTGAGGACAGTGGGGGTGTTTTACACTTCACAGGGTGTATCTGACTGTGGGTCATGATGTCACAGTGTGTCAGTGAGTGTGTTAATATTAATCTGTGTTCTCTGTCAGGTGTTAATATTACCGAGGACAGTGGGGTGTTTTACACTTCACAGGGTGTATCTGACTGTGGGTCATGATGTACACAGTGTGTCAGTGAGTGTGTTAATATTAATCTGTCTTCTCTGTCAGTGTGTTAATATTACTGAGGACAGTGGGGGTGTTTTACACTTCACAGGGTTTATCTGACTGTGGGTCATGATATACACAGTGTGTCAGTGAGTGTGTTAATATTAATCTGTGTTCTCTGTCAGCGTGTTAATATTCCTGAGGACAGTGGGGGTGTTTTACACTTCACCGGGTGTATCTGACTGTGGGTCATGATATACTCAGTGTGTCAGTGAGTGTGTTAATATTAATCTGTGTTCTCTGTCAGTGTGTTAATATTCCTGAGGACAGTGGGGGTGTTTTACACTTCACAGTGTGTATCTGACTGTGGGTCATGATATACACAGTGTGTCAGTGAGTGTGTTAATATTAATCTGTGTTCTCTGTCAGTGTGTTAATATTACTGAGGACAGTGGGGGTGTTTTACACTTCACAGGGTGTATCTGACTGTGGGTCATGATATACACAGTGTGTCAGTGAGTGTGTTAATATTAATCTGTGTTCTCTGTCAGTGTGTTAATATTACTGAGGACAGTGGGGATGTTTTACACTTCACAGGGTGTATCTGACTGTGGGTCATGATGTACACAGTGTGTCAGTGAGTGTGTTAATATTAATCTGTGTTCTCTGTCAGTGTGTTAATATTCCAGAGGACAGTGGGGGTGTTTTACACTTCACAGGGTGTATCTGACTGTGGGTCATGATATACACAGTGTGTCAGTGAGTGTGTTAATATTAATCTGTGTTCTCTGTCAGTGTGTTAATATTCCTGAGGACAGTGGGGATGTTTTACACTTCACAGGGTGTATCTGACTGTGGGTCATGATGTACACAGTGTGTCAGTGAGTGTGTTAATATTAATCTGTGTTCTCTGTCAGTGTGTTAATATTCCTGAGGACAGTGGGGATGTTTTACACTTCACAGGGTGTATCTGGCTGTGAGTCATGATATACACAGTGTGTCAGTGAGAGTGTTAATATTAATCTGTGTTCTCTGTCAGTGTGTTAATATTCCTGAGGACAGTGGGGATGTTTTACACTTCACAGGGTGTATCTGGCTGTGAGTCATGATATACACAGTGTGTCAGTGAGTGTGTCAATATTAATCTGTGTTCTCTGTCAGTGTGTTAATATTACTGAGGACAGTGGGGATGTTTTACACTTCACAGGGTGTATCTGACTGTGGGTCATGATATACACAGTGTGTCAGTGAGTGTGTCAATATTAATCTGTGTTCTCTGTCAGTGTGTTAATATTACTGAGGACAGTGGGGGTGTTTTACACTTCACAGGGATTATCTGACTGTGGGTCATGATATACACAGTGTGTCAGTGAATGTGTTAATATTAATCTGTGTTCTCTATCAGTGTGTTAATATTCCTGAGGACAGTGGGGGTGTTTTACACTTCACAGGGTGTATCTGACTGTGGGTCATGATATACACAGTGTGTCAGTGAGTGTGTTAATATTAATCTGTGTTCACTGTCAGTGTGCTAATATTACTGAGGACAGTGGGAATGTTTTACACTTCACAGGGTGTATCTGACTGTGGGTCATGATATACACAGTGTGTCAGTGAGTGTGTTAATATTAATCTGTGTTCTCTGTCAGTGTGTTAATATTACTGAGGACAGTGGGGGTGTTTTACACTTCACAGGGTGTATCTGACTGTGGGTCATGATATACACAGTGTGTCAGTGAATGTGTTAATATTAATCTGTGTTCTCTATCAGTGTGTCAGTATTCCTGAGGACAGTGGGGGTGTTTTACACTTCACAGGGTGTATCTGACTGTGGGTCATGATATACACAGTGTGTCAGTGAGTGTGTTAATATTAATCTGTGTTCTCTGTCAGTGTGCTAATATTACTGAGGACACTGGGAATGTTTTACACTTCACAGGGTGTATCTGACTGTGGGTCATGATATACACAGTGTGTCAGTGAGTGTGTTAATATTAATCTGTGTTCTCTGTCAGTGTGTTAATATTACTGAGGACAGTGGGGGTGTTTTACACTTCACAGGGTGTATCTGACTGTGGGTCATGATATACACAGTGTGTCAGTGAGTGTGTTAATATTAATCTGTGTTCTCTGTCAGGTGTTAATATTACTGAGGACAGTGGGGGTGTTTTACACTTCACAGGGTGCATCTGACTGTGGGTCATGATATACACAGTGTGTCAGTGAGTGTGTTAATATTAATCTGTGTTCTCTGTCAGTGTGTTAATATTACTGAGGACAGTGGGGGTGTTTTACACTTCACAGGGTGTATCTGACTGTGGGTCATGATATACACAGTGTGTCAGTGAGTGTGTTAATATTAATCTGTGTTCTCTGTCAGTGTGTTAATATTACTGAGGACAGTGGGGATGTTTTACACTTCACAGGGTGTATCTGACTGTGGGTCATGATATACACAGTGTGTCAGTGAGTGTGTTAATATTAATCTGTGTTCTCTGTCAGTGTGTTAATATTACTGAGGACAGTGGGGGTGTTTTACACTTCACAGGGTGCATCTGACTGTGGGTCATGATGTACACAGTGTGTCAGTGAGTGTGTTAATATTAATCTGTGTTCTCTGTCAGGTGTTAATATTACTGAGGACAGTGGGGGTGTTTTACACTTCACCGGGTGTATCTGACTGTGGGTCATGATATACACAGTGTGTCAGTGAGTGTGTTAATATTAATCTGTGTTCTCGGTCAGTGTGTTAATATTACTGAGGACAGTGGGGATGTTTTACACTTCACAGGGTTTATCTGACTGTGGGTCATGATGTACACAGTGTGTCAGTGAGTGTGTTAATATTAATCTGTGTTCTCTGTCAGGGTGTTAATATTACTGAGGACAGTGGGGGTGTTTTACACTTCACAGGGTGTATCTGACTCTGTGTCATGATGTACACAGTGTGTCAGTGAGTGTGTTAATATTAATCTGTGTTCTCTGTCAGTGTGTTAATATTACTGAGGACAGTGGGGGTGTTTTACACTTCACAGGGTGTATCTGACTGTGGGTCATGATATACACAGTGTGTCAGTGAGTGTGTTAATATTAATCTGTGTTCTCTGTCAGTGTGTTAATATTCCTGAGGACAGTGGGTGTGTTTTACACTTCACAGGGTGTATCTGACTGTGGGTCATGATATACACAGTGTGTCAGTGAGTGTGTTAATATTAATCTGTGTTCTCTGTCAGTGTGTTAATATTACTGAGGACAGTGGGGGTGTTTTACACTTCACAGGGTGTATCTGACTGTGGGTCATGATATACACAGTGTGTCAGTGAGTGTGTTAATATTAATCTGTGTTCTCTGTCAGTGTGTTAATATTCCAGAGGACAGTGGGGGTGTTTTACACTTCACAGGGTGTATCTGACTGTGGGTCATGATACACACAGTGTGTCAGTGAGTGTGTTAATATTAATCTGTGTTCTCTGTCAGTGTGTTAATATTCCTGAGGACAGTGGGGATGTTTTACACTTCACAGGGTGTATCTGACTGTGGGTCATGATGTACACAGTGTGTCAGTGAGTGTGTTAATATTAATCTGTGTTCTCTGTCAGTGTGTTAATATTCCTGAGGACAGTGGGGATGTTTTACACTTCACAGGGTGTATCTGGCTGTGAGTCATGATATACACAGTGTGTCAGTGAGTGTGTCAATATTAATCTGTGTTCTCTGTCAGTGTGTTAATATTACTGAGGACAGTGGGGGTGTTTTACACTTCACAGGGTGTATCTGACTGTGGGTCATGATATACACAGTGTGTCAGTGAGTGTGTCAATATTAATCTGTGTTCTCTGTCAGTGTGTTAATATTACTGAGGACAGTGGGGGTGTTTTACACTTCACAGGGATTATCTGACTGTGGGTCATGATATACACAGTGTGTCAGTGAATGTGTTAATATTAATCTGTGTTCTCTATCAGTGTGTTAATATTCCTGAGGACAGTGGGGGTGTTTTACACTTCACAGGGTGTATCTGACTGTGGGTCATGATATACACAGTGTGTCAGTGAGTGTGTTAATATTAATCTGTGTTCTCTGTCAGTGTGCTAATATTACTGAGGACAGTGGGAATGTTTTACACTTCACAGGGTGTATCTGACTGTGGGTCATGATATACACAGTGTGTCAGTGAGTGTGTTAATATTAATCTGTGTTCTCTGTCAGTGTGTTAATATTACTGAGGACAGTGGGGGTGTTTTACACTTCACAGGGTGTATCTGACTGTGGGTCATGATATACACAGTGTGTCGGTGAATGTGTTAATATTAATCTGTGTTCTCTATCAGTGTGTTAATATTCCTGAGGACAGTGGGGGTGTTTTACACTTCACAGGGTGTATCTGACTGTGGGTCATGATATACACAGTGTGTCAGTGAGTGTGTTAATATTAATCTGTGTTCTCTGTCAGTGTGCTAATATTACTGAGGACACTGGGAATGTTTTACACTTCACAGGGTGTATCTGACTGTGGGTCATGATATACACAGTGTGTCAGTGAGTGTGTTAATATTAATCTGTGTTCTCTGTCAGTGTGTTAATATTACTGAGGACAGTGGGGGTGTTTTACACTTCACAGGGTGTATCTGACTGTGGGTCATGATATACACAGTGTGTCAGTGAGTGTGTTAATATTAATCTGTGTTCTCTGTCAGGTGTTAATATTACTGAGGACAGTGGGGGTGTTTTACACTTCACAGGGTGCATCTGACTGTGGGTCATGATATACACAGTGTGTCAGTGAGTGTGTTAATATTAATCTGTGTTCTCTGTCAGTGTGTTAATATTACTGAGGACAGTGGGGGTGTTTTACACTTCACAGGGTGTATCTGACTGTGGGTCATGATATACACAGTGTGTCAGTGAGTGTGTTAATATTAATCTGTGTTCTCTGTCAGTGTGTTAATATTACTGAGGACAGTGGGGATGTTTTACACTTCACAGGGTGTATCTGACTGTGGGTCATGATATACAAAGTGTGTCAGTGAGTGTGTTAATATTAATCTGTCTTCTCTGTCAGTGTGTTAATATTACTGAGGACAGTGGGGATGTTTTACACTTCACAGGGTGTATCTGACTGTGGGTCATGATATACACAGTGTGTCAGTGAGTGTGTTAATATTAATCTGTGTTATCTGTCAGTGTGTTAATATTACTGAGGACAGTGGGGGTGGTTTACACTTCACAGGGTGTATCTGACTGTGGGTCATGATGTACACAGTGTGTCAGTGAGTGTGTTAATATTAATCTGTGTTCTCTGTCAGGTGTTAATATTACTGAGGACAGTGGGGGTGTTTTACACTTCACCGGGTGTATCTGACTGTGGGTCATGATATACACAGTGTGTCAGTGAGTGTGTTAATATTAATCTGTGTTCTCTGTCAGTGTGTTAATATTACTGAGGACAGTGGGGATGTTTTACACTTCACAGGGTTTATCTGACTGTGGGTCATGATGTACACAGTGTGTCAGTGAGTGTGTTAATATTAATCTGTGTTCTGTGTCAGGGTGTTAATATTACTGAGGACAGTGGGGGTGTTTTACACTTCACAGGGTGTATCTGACTCTGGGTCATGATGTACACAGTGTGTCAGTGAGTGTGTTAATATTAATCTGTGTTCTCTGTCAGTGTGTTAATATTACTGAGGACAGTGGGGGTGTTTTACACTTCACAGGGTGTATCTGACTGTGGGTCATGATATACACAGTGTGTCAGTGAGTGTGTTAATATTAATCTGTGTTCTCTGTCAGTGTGTTAATATTCCTGAGGACAGTGGGTGTGTTTTACACTTCACAGGGTGTATCTGACTGTGGGTCATGATATACACAGTGTGTCAGTGAGTGTGTTAATATAAATCTGTGTTCTCTGTCAGTGTGTTAATATTACTGAGGACAGTGGGGGTGTTTTACACTTCACAGGGTGTATCTGACTGTGGGTCATGATATACACAGTGTGTCAGTGAGTGTGTTAATATTAATCTGTGTTCTCTGTCAGTGTGTTAATATGCCTGAGGACAGTGGGGGTGTTTTACACTTCACAGGGTGTATCTGACTGTGGGTCATGATATACACAGTGTGTCAGTGAGTGTGTTAATATTAATCTGTGTTCTCTGTCAGTGTGCTAATATTACTGAGGACAGTGGGAATGTTTTACACTTCACAGGGTGTATCTGACTGTGGGTCATGATGTACACAGTGTGTCAGTGAGTGTGTTAATATTAATCTGTGTTCTCTGTCAGTGTGTTAATATTACTGAGGACAGTGGGGGTGTTTTACACTTCACAGGGTGTATCTGACTGTGGGTCATAATGTACACAGTGTGTCAGTGAGTGTGTTAATATTAATCTGTGTTCTCTGTCAGTGTGTTAATATTCCTGAGGACAGTGGGGGTGTTTTACACTTCACAGGGTGTATCTGACTGTGGGTCATGATATACACAGTGTGTCAGTGAGTGTGTTAATATTAATCTGTGTTCTCTGTCAGTGTGTTAATATTACTGAGGACAGTGGGGGTGTTTTACACTTCACAGGGTGTATCTGACTGTGGGTCATGATATACACAGTGTGTCAGTGAATGTGTTAATATTAATCTGTGTTCTCTATCAGTGTGTTAATATTCCTGAGGACAGTGGGGGTGTTTTACACTTCACAGGGTGTATCTGACTGTGGGTCATGATATACACAGTGTGTCAGTGAGTGTGTTAATATTAATCTGTGTTCTCTGTCAGTGTGTTAATATTACTGAGGACAGTGGGGGTGTTTTACACTTCACAGGGTGTATCTGACTGTGGGTCATGATATACACAGTGTGTCAGTGAGTGTGTTAATATTAATCTGTGTTCTCTGTCAGTGTGCTAATATTACTGAGGACAGTGGGAATGTTTTACACTTCACAGGGTGTATCTGACTGTGGGTCATGATATACACAGTGTGTCAGTGATTGTGTTAATATTAATCTGTGTTCTCTGTCAGTGTGTTAATATTACTGAGGACAGTGGGGGTGTTTTACACTTCACAGGGTGTATCTGACTGTGGGTCATGATATACACAGTGTGTCAGTGAGTGTGTTAATATTAATCTGTGTTCTCTGTCAGGTGTTAATATTACTGAGGATAGTGGGGGTGTTTTACACTTCACAGGGTGCATCTGACTGTGGGTCATGATATACACAGTGTGTCAGTGAGTGTGTTAATATTAATCTGTGTTCTCTGTCAGTGTGTTAATATTACTGAGGACAGTGGGGGCGTTTTACACTTCACAGGGTGTATCTGACTGTGGGTCATGATATACACAGTGTGTCAGTGAGTTTGTTAATATTAATCTGTGTTCTCTGTCAGTGTGTTAATATTCCTGAGGACAGTGGGGGTGTTTTACACTTCACAGGGTTTATCTGACTGTGGGTCATGATGTACACAGTGTGTCAGTGAGTGTGTTAATATTAATCTGTGTTCTCTGTCAGTGTGTTAATATTACTGAGGACAGTGGGGATGTTTTACACTTCACAGGGTTTATCTGACTGTGGGTCATGATGTACACAGTGTGTCAGTGAGTGTGTTAATATTAATCTGTGTTCTCTGTCAGTGTGTTAATATTCCTGAGGACAGTGGGGGTGTTTTACACTTCACAGGGTTTATCTGACTGTGGGTCATGATGTACACAGTGTGTCAGTGAGTGTGTTAATATTAATCTGTGTTCTCTGTCAGTGTGTTAATATTCCTGAGGACAGTGGGGGTGTTTTACACTTCACAGGGTGTATCTGACTGTGGGTCATGATATACACAGTGTGTCAGTGAGTGTGTTAATATTAATCTGTGTTCTCTGTCATTGTGCTAATATTACTGAGGACAGTGGGGGTGTTTTACACTTCACAGGGTGTATCTGACTGTGGGTCATGATGTACACAGTGTGTCAGTGAGTGTGTTAATATTAATCTGTGTTCTCTGTCAGTGTGTTAATATTACTGAGGACAGTGGGGATGGTTTACACTTCACAGGGTGTATCTGACTGTGGGTCATGATATACACAGTGTGTCAGTGAGTTTGTTAATATTAATCTGTGTTCTCTGTCAGTGTGTTAATATTACTGAGGACAGTGGGGGTGTTTTACACTTCACAGGGTGTATCTGACTGTGGGTCATGATGTACACAGTGTGTCAGTGAGTGTGTTAATATTAATCTGTGTTCTCTGTCAGTGTGTTAATATTACTGAGGACAGTGGGGGCGTTTTACACTTCACAGGGTGTATCTGACTGTGGGTCATGATATACACAGTGTGTCAGTGAGTTTGTTAATATTAATCTGTGTTCTCTGTCAGTGTGTTAATATTACTGAGGACAGTGGTGGTGTTTTACACTTCACAGGGTGTATCTGACTGTGGGTCATGATGTACACAGTGTGTCAGTGAGTGTGTTAATATTAATCTGTGTTCTCTGTCAGGTGTTAATATTACTGAGGACAGTGGGGGTGTTTTACACTTCACCGGGTGTATCTGACTGTGGGTCATGATATACACAGTGTGTCAGTGAGTGTGTTAATATTAATCTGTGTTCTCTGTCAGTGTGTTAATATTCCTGAGGACAGTGGGGGTGTTTTACACTTCACAGGGTGTATCTGACTCTGGGTCATGATGTACACAGTGTGTCAGTGAGTGTGTTAATATTAATCTGTGTTCTCTGTCAGTGTGTTAATATTCCTGAGGACAGTGGGGGTGTTTTACACTTCACAGGGTGTATCTGACTGTGGGTCATGATATACACAGTGTGTCAGTGAGTGTGTTAATATTAATCTGTGTTCTCTGTCAGTGTGTTAATATGACTGAGGACAGTGGGGTGTTTTACGCTTCACAGGGTGTATCTGACTGTGGGTCATGATATACACAGTGTGTCAGTGAGTGTGTTAATATTAATCTGTGTTCTCTGTCAGTGTGTTAATATTCCTGAGGGCAGTGGGGGTGTTTTACACTTCACAGGGTGTATCTGACTGTGGGTCATGATATACACAGTGTGTCGGTGAGTGTGTTAATATTAATCTGTGTTCTCTGTCAGTGTGTTAATATTCCTGAGGACAGTGGGGGTGTTTTACACTTCACAGGGTGTATCTGACTGTGGGTCATGATATACACAGTGTGTCAGTGAGTGTGTTAATATTAATCTGTGTTCTCTGTCAGTGTGTTAATATTGCTGAGGACAGTGGGGGTGTTTTACACTTCACAGGGTTTATCTGACTGTGGGTCATGATGTACACAGTGTGTCAGTGAGTGTGTTAATATTAATCTGTGTTCTCTGTCAGGTGTTAATATTACTGAGGACAGTGGGGGTGTTTTACACTTCACAGGGTGTATCTGACTGTGGGTCATGATATACACAGTGTGTCAGTGAGTGTGTTAATATTAATCTGTGTTCTCTGTCAGGTGTTAATATTACTGAGGACAGTGGGGGTGTTTTACACTTTACAGGGTGTATCTGACTGTGGGTCATGATATACACAGTGTGTCAGTGAGTGTGTTAATATTAATCTGTGTTCTCTGTCAGTGTGTTAATATTCCTGAGGACAGTTTGGGTGTTTTACACTTCACAGGGTGTATCTGACTGTGGGTCATGATATACACAGTGTGTCAGTGAGTGTGTTAATATTAATCTGTGTTCTCTGTCAGTGTGTTAATATTCCTGAGGACAGTGGGGGTGTTTTACACTTCACAGGGTGTATCTGACTGTGGGTCATGATATACACAGTGTGTCAGTGAGTGTGTTAATATTAATCTGTGTTCTCTGTCAGGTGTTAATATTACTGAGGACAGTGGGGGTGTTTTACACTTCACAGGGTGTATCTGACTGTGGGTCATGATATACACAGTGTGTCAGTGAGTGTGTTAATATTAATCTGTGTTCTCTGTCAGTGTGTTAATATTCCTGAGGACAGTGTGGGTGTTTTACACTTCACAGGGTGTATCTGACTGTGGGTCATGATATACACAGTGTGTCAGTGGGTGTGTTAATATTAATCTGTGTTCTCTGTCAGTGTGTTAATATTACTGAGGACAGTGGGGGTGTTTTACACTTCACCGGGTGTATCTGACTGTGGGTCATGATATACACAGTGTGTCAGTGAGTGTGTTAATATTAATCTGTGTTCTCTGTCAGTGTGATAATATTACAGAGGACAGTGGGGGTGTTTTACACTTCACAGGGTGTATTTGACTGTTGGTCATGATGTACACAGTGTGTCAGTGAGTGTGTTAATATTAATCTGTGTTCTCTGTCAGTGTGTTAATATTACTGAGGACAGTGGGGATGTTTTACACTTCACAGGGTGTATCTGACTGTGGGTCATGATATACACAGTGTGTCAGTGAGTGTGTTAATATTAATCTGTGTTCTCTGTCAGTGTGTTCATATTCCTGAGGACAGTGGGGGTGTTTTACACTTCACAGGGTTTATCTGACTGTGGGTCATGATGTACACAGTGTGTCAGTGAGTGTGTTAATATTAATCTGTGTTCTCTGTCAGTGTGTTAATATTACTGAGGACAGTGGGGGTGTTTTACACTTCACAGGGTGTATCTGACTCTGGGTCATGATGTACACAGTGTGTCAGTGAGTGTGTTAATATTAATCTGTGTTCTCTGTCAGTGTGTTAATATTCCTGAGGACAGTGGGGGTGTTTTACACTTCACAGGGTTTATCTCACTGTGGGTCATGATATACACAGTGTGTCAGTGAGTGTGTTAATATTAATCTGTGTTCTCTGTCAGTGTGCTAATATTGCTGAGGACAGTGGGGGTGTTTTACACTTCACAGGGTGTATCTGACTGTGGGTCATGATATACACAGTGTGTCAGTGAGTGTGTTAATATTAATCTGTGTTCTCTGTCAGTGTGTTAATATTACTGAGGACAGTGGGGGTGTTTTACACTTCACAGGGTTTATCTGACTGTGGGTCATGATACACACAGTGTGTCAGTGAGTGAGTTAATATTAATCTGTGTTCTCTGTCAGTGTGTTAATATTCCTGAGGACAGTGGGGGTGTTTTACACTTCACAGGGTTTACCTGACTGTGGGTCATGATATACACAGTGTGTCAGTGAGTGTGTTAATATTAATCTGTGTTCTCTGTCAGTGTGTTAATATTACTGAGGACTGTGGGGGTGTTTTACACTTCACAGAGTGTATCTGACTGTGGGTCATGATATACACAGTGTGTCAGTGAGTGTGTTAATATTAATCTGTGTTCTCTGTCAGGTGTTAATATTACTGAGGACAGTGGGGGTGTTTTACACTTCACAGGGTGTATCTAACTGTGGGTCATGATGTACACAGTGTGTCAGTGAGTGTGTTAATATTAATCTGTGTTCTCTGTCAGTGTGTTAATATTCCTGAGGACAGTGGGGGTGTTTTACACTTCACAGGGTGTATATGACTGTGGGTCATGATATACACAGTGTGTCAGTGAGTGTGTTAATATTAATCTGTGTTCTCTGTCAGTGTGTTAATATTACTGAGGACAGTGGGGATGTTTTACACTTCACAGGGTGTATCTGACTCTGGGTCATGATATACACAGTGTGTCAGTGAGAGTGTTAATATTAATCTGTGTTCTCTGTCAGTGTGTTAATATTACTGAGGACAGTGGGGGTGTTTTACACTTCACAGGGTTTATCTAACTGTGGGTCATGATATACACAGTGTGTCAGTGAGTGTGTTAATATTAATCTGTGTTCTCTGTCAGTGTGTTAATATTACTGAGGACAGTGGGGGTGTTTTACACTTCACAGGATGTATCTGACTGTGGGTCATGATATACACAGTGTGTCAGTGAGTGTGTTAATATTAATCTGTGTTCTCTGTCATTGTGTTAATATTACTGAGGACAGTGGGGGTGTTTTACACTTCACAGGATGTATCTGACTGTGGGTCATGATGTACACAGTGTGTCAGTGAGTGTGTTAATATTAATCTGTGTTCTCTGTCAGTGTGTTAATATTCCTGAGGACAGTGGGGTGTTTTACACTTCACAGGGTGTATCTGACTGTGGGTCATGATGTACACAGTGTGTCAGTGAGTGTGTTAATATTAATCTGTGTTCTCTGTCAGTGTGTTAATATTACTGAGGACAGTGGGGGTGTTTTACACTTCACAGGGTGTATCTGACTATGGGTCATGATGTACACAGTGTGTCAGTGAGTGTGTTAATATTAATCTGTGTTCTCTGTCAGTGTGTTAATATTACTGAGGACAGTGGGGATGTTTTACACTTCACAGGGTGTATCTGACTGTGAGTCATGATATACACAGTGTGTCAGTGAGTGTGTTAATATTAATCTGTGTTCTCTGTCAGTGTGTTAATATTACTGAGGACAGTGGGGGTGTTTTACACTTCACAGGGTGTATCTGACTATGGGTCATGATGTACAAAGTGTGTCAGTGAGTGTGTTAATATTAATCTGTGTTCTCTGTCAGTGTGTTAATATTACTGAGGACAGTGGGGATGTTTTACACTTCACAGGGTGTATCTGACTGTGGGTCATGATTTACACAGTGTGTCAGTGAGTGTGTTAATATTAATCTGTGTTCTCTGTCAGTGTGTTAATATTCCTGAGGACAGTGGGGGTGTTTTACACTTCACAGGGTGTATCTGACTGTGGGTCATGATGTACACAGTGTATCAGTGAGTGTGTTAATATTAATCTGTGTTCTCTGTCAGTGTGTTAATATTACTGAGGACAGTGGGGGTGTTTTACACTTCACAGGGTTTATCTGACTGTGGGTCATGATACACACAGTGTGTCAGTGAGTGTGTTAATATTAATCTGTGTTCTCTGTCAGTGTGTTAATATTCCTGAGGACAGTGGGGGTGTTTTACACTTCACAGGGTTTATCTGACTGTGGGTCATGATATACACAGTGTGTCAGTGAGTGTGTTAATATTAATCTGTGTTCTCTGTCAGTGTGTTAATATTACTGAGGACAGTGGGGGTGTTTTACACTTCACAGAGTGCATCTGACTGTGGGTCATGATATACACAGTGTGTCAGTGAGTGTGTTAATATTAATCTGTGTTCTCTGTCAGGTGTTAATATTACTGAGGACAGTGGGGGTGTTTTACACTTCACAGGGTGTATCTAACTGTGGGTCATGATGTACACAGTGTGTCAGTGAGTGTGTTAATATTAATCTGTGTTCTCTGTCAGTGTGTTAATATTCCTGAGGACAGTGGGGGTGTTTTACACTTCACAGGGTGTATATGACTGTGGGTCATGATATACACAGTGTGTCAGTGAGTGTGTTAATATTAATCTGTGTTCTCTGTCAGTGTGTTAATATTACTGAGGACAGTGGGGATGTTTTACACTTCACAGGGTGTATCTGACTCTGGGTCATGATATACACAGTGTGTCAGTGAGAGTGTTAATATTAATCTGTGTTCTCTGTCAGTGTGTTAATATTACTGAGGACAGTGGGGGTGTTTTACACTTCACAGGGTTTATCTGACTGTGGGTCATGATATACACAGTGTGTCAGTGAGTGTGTTAATATTAATCTGTGTTCTCTGTCAGTGTGTTAATATTACTGAGGACAGTGGGGGTGTTTTACACTTCACAGGATGTATCTGACTGTGGGTCATGATATACACAGTGTGTCAGTGAGTGTGTTAATATTAATCTGTGTTCTCTGTCATTGTGTTAATATTACTGAGGACAGTGGGGGTGTTTTACACTTCACAGGATGTATCTGACTGTGGGTCATGATGTACACAGTGTGTCAGTGAGTGTGTTAATATTAATCTGTGTTCTCTGTCAGTGTGTTAATATTCCTGAGGACAGTGGGGTGTTTTACACTTCACAGGGTGTATCTGACTGTGGGTCATGATGTACACAGTGTGTCAGTGAGTGTGTTAATATTAATCTGTGTTCTCTGTCAGTGTGTTAATATTACTGAGGACAGTGGGGGTGTTTTACACTTCACAGGGTTTATCTGACTGTGGGTCATAATATACACAGTGTGTCAGTGAGTGTGTTAATATTAATCTGTGTTCTCTGTCAGTGTGTTAATATTCCTGAGGACAGTGGGGGTGTTTTACACTTCACAGGGTGTATCTGACTATGGGTCATGATGTACAAAGTGTGTCAGTGAGTGTGTTAATATTAATCTGTGTTCTCTGTCAGTGTGTTAATATTACTGAGGACAGTGGGGATGTTTTACACTTCACAGGGTGTATCTGACTGTGGGTCATGATTTACACAGTGTGTCAGTGAGTGTGTTAATATTAATCTGTGTTCTCTGTCAGTGTGTTAATATTCCTGAGGACAGTGGGGGTGTTTTACACTTCACAGGGTGTATCTGACTGTGGGTCATGATGTACACAGTGTGTCAGTGAGTGTGTTAATATTAATCTGTGTTCTCTGTCAGTGTGTTAATATTACTGAGGACAGTGGGGGTGTTTTACACTTCACAGGGTTTATCTGACTGTGGGTCATAATATACACAGTGTGTCAGTGAGTGTGTTAATATTAATCTGTGTTCTCTGTCAGTGTGTTAATATTCCTGAGGACAGTGGGGGTGTTTTACACTTCACAGGGTGTATCTGACTATGGGTCATGATGTACAAAGTGTGTCAGTGAGTGTGTTAATATTAATCTGTGTTCTCTGTCAGTGTGTTAATATTACTGAGGACAGTGGGGATGTTTTACACTTCACAGGGTGTATCTGACTGTGGGTCATGATTTACACAGTGTGTCAGTGAGTGTGTTAATATTAATCTGTGTTCTCTGTCAGTGTGTTAATATTCCTGAGGACAGTGGGGGTGTTTTACACTTCACAGGGTGTATCTGACTGTGGGTCATGATGTACACAGTGTATCAGTGAGTGTGTTAATATTAATCTGTGTTCTCTGTCAGTGTGTTAATATTACTGAGCACAGTGGGGGTGTTTTACACTTCACAGGGTGTATCTGACTGTGGGTCATGATGTACACAGTGTGTCAGTGAGTGTGTTAATATTAATCTGTTTTCTCTGTCAGTGTGTTAATATTCCTGAGGACAGTGGGGTGTTTTACACTTCGCAGGGTGTATCTGACTCTAAGTCATGATGTACACAGTGTGGCAGTGAGTGTGTTAATATTAATCTGTGTTCTCTGTCAGTGTGTTAATATTCCTGAGGACAGTGGGGGTGTTTTACACTTCACAGGGTGTATCTGACTGTGGGTCATGATATACACAGTGTGTCAGTGAGGGTGTTAATATTAATCTGTGTTCTCTGTCAGTGTGTTAAAATTACTGAGGACAGTGGGGGTGTTTTACCCTTCACAGGGTGTATCTGACTGTGGGTCATGATATACACAGTGTGTCAGTGAGTGTGTTAATATTAATCTGTGTTCTCTGTCAGTGTGTTAATATTCCTGAGGACAGTGGGGGTGTTTTACACTTCACAGGGTGTATCTGACTATGGGTCATGATGTACAAAGTGCGTCAGTGAGTGTGTTAATATTAATCTGTGTTCTCTGTCAGTGTGTTAATATTACTGAGGACAGTGGGGGTGTTTTACACTTCACAGGGTGTATCTGACTGTGGGTCATGATATACACAGTGTGTCAGTGAGTGTGTTAATATTAATCTGTGTTCTCTGTCAGTGTGTTAATATTACTCAGGACAGTGGGGGTGTTTTACACTTCACAGGGTGTATCTGACTGTGGGTCATGATATACACAGTGTGTCAGTGAGTGTGTTAATATTAATCTGTGTTCTCTGTCATTGTGTTAATATTACTGAGGACAGTGGGGGTGTTTTACACTTCACAGGATGTATCTGACTGTGGGTCATGATGTACACAGTGTGTCAGTGAGTGTGTTAATATTAATCTGTGTTCTCTGTCAGTGTGTTAATATTCCTGAGGACAGTGGGGTGTTTTACACTTCACAGGGTGTATCTGACTGTGGGTCATGATGTACACAGTGTTTCAGTGTGTGTGTTAATATTAATCTGTGTTCTCTGTCAGTGTGTTAATATTACTGAGGACAGTGGGGGTGTTTTACACTTCACAGGGTTTATCTGACTGTGGGTCATAATATACACAGTGTGTCAGTGAGTGTGTTAATATTAATCTGTGTTCTCTGTCAGTGTGTTAATATTCCTGAGGACAGTGGGGGTGTTTTACACTTCACAGGGTGTATCTGACTATGGGTCATGATGTACAAAGTGTGTCAGTGAGTGTGTTAATATTAATCTGTGTTCTCTGTCAGTGTGTTAATATTACTGAGGACAGTGGGGATGTTTTACACTTCACAGGGTGTATCTGACTGTGGGTCATGATTTACACAGTGTGTCAGTGAGTGTGTTAATATTAATCTGTGTTCTCTGTCAGTGTGTTAATATTCCTGAGGACAGTGGGGGTGTTTTACACTTCACAGGGTGTATCTGACTGTGGGTCATGATGTACACAGTGTATCAGTGAGTGTGTTAATATTAATCTGTGTTCTCTGTCAGTGTGTTAATATTACTGAGCACAGTGGGGGTGTTTTACACTTCACAGGGTGTATCTGACTGTGTGTCATGATGTACACAGTGTGTCAGTGAGTGTGTTAATATTAATCTGTTTTCTCTGTCAGTGTGTTAATATTCCTGAGGACAGTGGGGGTGTTTTACACTTCGCAGGGTGTATCTGACTCTAAGTCATGATGTACACAGTGTGTCAGTGAGTGTGTTAATATTAATCTGTGTTCTCTGTCAGTGTGTTAATATTCCTGAGGACAGTGGGGGTGTTTTACACTTCACAGGGTGTATCTGACTGTGGGTCATGATGTACACAGTGTGTCAGTGAGTGTGTTAATATTAATCTGTGTTCTCTGTCAGTGTGTTAATATTACTGAGGACAGTGGGGGTGTTTTACCCTTCACAGGGTGTATCTGACTGTGGGTCATGATATACACAGTGTGTCAGTGAGTGTGTTAATATTAATCTGTGTTCTCTGTCAGTGTGTTAATATTCCTGAGGACAGTGGGGGTGTTTTACACTTCACAGGGTGTATCTGACTATGGGTCATGATGTACAAAGTGTGTCAGTGAGTGTGTTAATATTAATCTGTGTTCTCTGTCAGTGTGTTAATATTACTGAGGACAGTGGGGGTGTTTTACACTTCACAGGGTGTATCTGACTGTGGGTCATGATGTACACAGTGTGTCAGTGAGTGTGTTAATATTAATCTGTGTTCTCTGTCAGTGTGTTAATATTACTCAGGACAGTGGGGGTGTTTTACACTTCACAGGGTGTATCTGACTGTGGGTCATGATATACACAGTGTGTCAGTGAGTGTGTTAATATTAATCTGTGTTCTCTGTCAGTGTGTTAATATTACTCAGGACAGTGGGGGTGTTTTACACTTCACAGGGTGTATCTGACTGTGAGTCATGATATACACAGTGTGTCAGTGAGTGTGTTAATATTAATCTGTGTTCTCTGTCAGTGTGCTAATATTGCTGAGGACAGTGGGGGTGTTTTACACTTCACAGGGTGCATCTGACTGTGGGTCATGATATACACAGTGTGTCAGTGAGTGTGTTAATATTAATCTGTGTTCTCTGTCAGTGTGTTAATATTACTGAGGACAGTGGGGGTGTTTTACACTTCACAGGGTGTATCTGACTGTGGGTCATGATGTACACAGTGTGTCAGTGAGTGTGTTAATATTAATCTGTGTTCTCTGTCAGTGTGTTAATATTACTGAGGACAGTGGGGGTGTTTTACACTTCACAGAGTGTATCTGACTGTGGGTCATGATATACACAGTGTGTCAGTGTGTGTGTTAATATTAATCTGTGTTCTCTGTCAGGTGTTAATATTACCGAGGACAGTGGGGTGTTTTACACTTCACAGGGTGTATCTGACTGTGGGTCATGATGTACACAGTGTGTCAGTGAGTGTGTTAATATTAATCTGTGTTCTCTGTCAATGTGTTAATATTACTGAGGACAGTGGGATGTTTTACACTTCACAGGGTTTATCTGACTGTGGGTCATGATATACACAGTGTGTCAGTGAGTGTGTTAATATTAATCTGTGTTCTCTGTCAGTGTGTTAATATTCCTGAGGACAGTGGGGGTGTTTTACACTTCACAGGGTGTATCTGGCTGTGGGTCATGATATACACAGTGTGTCAGTGAGAGTGTTAATATTAATCTGTGTTCTCTGTCAGTGTGTTAATATTCCTGATGACAGTGGGGGTGTTTTACACTTCACAGGGTGTATCTGACTGTGGGTCATGATATACACAGTGTGTCAGTGAGTGTGTTAATATTAATCTGTGTTCTCTGTCAGTGTGTTAATATTACTGAGGACAGTGGGGGTGTTTTACACTTCACAGGGTTTATCTGACTGTGGGTCATGATATACACAGTGTGTCAGTGAGTGTGTTAATATTAATCTGTGTTCTCTGTCAGTGTGTTAATATTACTGAGGACAGTGGGGGTGTTTTACACTTCACAGGGTGTATCTGACTGTGGGTCATGATGTACACAGTGTGTCAGTGTGTGTGTTAATATTAATCTGTGTTCTCTGTCAGTGTGTTAATATTCCTGAGGACAGTGGGGGTGTTTTACTCTTCACAGGGTGTATCTGGCTGTGGGTCATGATATACACAGTGTGTCAGTGAGTGTGTTAATATTAATCTGTGTTCCCTGTCAGTGTGTTAATATTACTGAGGACAGTGGGGGTGTTTTACACTTCACAGGGTTTATCTGGCTGTGGGTCATGATATACACAGTGTGTCAGTGAGTGTGTTAATATTAATCTGTGTTCTCTGTCAGTGTGTTAATATTACTGAGGACAGTGGGGGTGTTTTACACTTCACAGGGTGTATCTGACTGTGGGTCATGATATACACAGTGTGTCAGTGAGTGTGTTAATATTAATCTGTGTTCCCTGTCAGTGTGTTAATATTACTGAGGACAGTGGGGGTGTTTTACACTTCACAGGGTTTATCTGGCTGTGGGGCATGATATACACAGTGTGTCAGTGAGTGTGTTAATATTAATCTGTGTTCCCTGTCAGTGTGTTAATATTACTGAGGACAGTGGGGGTGTTTTACACTTCACAGGGTGTATCTCACTGTGGGTCATGATACACACAGTGTGTCAGTGAGTGTGTTAATATTAATCTGTGTTCCCTGTCAGTGTGTTAATATTACTGAGGACAGTGGGGGTGTTTTACACTTCACAGGGTGTATCTGACTGTGGGTCATGATATACACAGTGTGTCAGTGAGTGTGTTAATATTAATCTGTGTTCTCTGTCAGTGTGTTAATATTCCTGAGGACAGTGGGGGTGTTTTACACTTCACAGGGTGTATCTGACTGTGGGTCATGATATACACAGTGTGTCAGTGAGTGTGTTAATATTAATCTGTGTTCTCTGTCAGTGTGTTAATATTCCTGAGGACAGTGGGGGTGTTTTACACTTCACAGGGTTTATCTGACTGTGGGTCATGATGTACACAGTGTGTCAGTGAGTGTGTTAATATTAATCTGTGTTCTCTGTCAGTGTGTTAACATTACTGAGGACAGTGGGGGTGTTTTACACTTCACAGGGTTTATCTGACTGTGGGTCATGATATACACAGTGTGTCAGTGAGTGTGTTAATATTAATCTGTGTTCTCTGTCAGTGTGTTAATATTACTGAGGACAGTGGGGGTGTTTTACACTTCACAGGGTGTATCTGACTGTGGGTCATGATATACACAGTGTGTCAGTGAGTGTGTTAACATTAATTTGTGTTCTCTGTCAGTGTGTTAATATTCCTGAGGACAGTGGGGGTGTTTTACACTTCACAGGGTTTATCTGACTGTGGGTCATGATGTACACAGTGTGTCAGTGAGTGTGTTAATATTAATCTGTGTTCTCTGTCAGTGTGTTAATATTACTGAGGACAGTGGGGGTGTTTTACACTTCACAGGGTTTATCTGGCTGTGGGTCATGATATACACAGTGTGTCAGTGAGTGTGTTAATATTAATCTGTGTTCTCTGTCAGTGTGTTAATATTACTGAGGACAGTGGGGATGTTTTACACTTCACAGGGTGTATCTGCCTGTGGGTCATGATATACACAGTGTGTCAGTGAGTGTGTTAATATTAATCTGTGTTCTCTGTCAGTGTGTTAATATTACTGAGGACAGTGGGGGTGTTTTACACTTCACAGGATGTATCTGACTGTGGGTCATGATATACACAGTGTGTCAGTGAGTGTGTTAATATTAATCTGTGTTCTCTGTCAGTGTGTTAATATTACTGAGGACAGTGGGGGTGTTTTACACTTCATAGGGTGTATCTGACTGTGGGTCATGATATACACAGTGTGTCAGTGAGTGTGTTAATATTAATCTGTGTTCTCTGTCAGTGTGTTAATATTAATGAGGACAGTGGGGGTGTTTTACACTTCACAGGGTTTATCTGACTGTGGGTCATGATATACACAGTGTGTCAGTGAGTGTGTTAATATTAATCTGTGTTCTCTGTCAGTGTGTTAATATTACTGAGGACAGTGGGGGTGTTTTACACTTCACAGGGTGTATCTGACTGTGGGTCATGATATACACAGTGTGTCAGTGAGTGTGTTAATATTAATCTGTGTTCTCTGTCAGTGTGTTAATATTCCTGAGGACAGTGGGGGTGTTTTACACTTCACAGGGTGTATCTGACTGTGGGTCATGATATACACAGTGTGTCAGTGAGTGTTTTAATATTAATCTGTGTTCTCTGTCAGTGTGTTAATATTCCTGAGGACAGTGGGGGTGTTTTACACTTCACAGGGTGTATCTGACTGTGGGTCATGATGTACACAGTGTGTCAGTGAGTGTGTTAATATTAATCTGTGTTCTCTGTCAGGGTGTTAATATTACTGAGGACAGTGGGGGTGTTTTACACTTCACAGGGTGTATCTGACTGTGGATCATGATATACACAGTGTGTCAGTGAGTGTGTTAATATTAATCTGTGTTCTCTGTCAGTGTGTTAATATTACTGAGGACAGTGGGGGTGTTTTACACTTCACAGGGTGTATCTGACTGTGGGTCATGATGTACACAGTGTGTCAGTGAGTGTGTTAATATTAATCTGTGTTCTCTGTCAGTGTGTTAATATTACTGAGGACAGTAGGGGTGTTTTACACTTCACAGGGTGTATCTGACTGTGGGTCATGATATACACAGTGTGTCAGTGAGTGTGTTAATATTAATCTGTGTTCTCTGTCAGTGTGTTAATATTACTGAGGACAGTGGGGGTGTTTTACACTTCACAGGGTGTATCTGACTGTGGGTCATGATGTACACAGTGTGTCAGTGAGTGTGTCAATATTAATCTGTGTTCTCTGTCAGTGTGTTAATATTCCTGAGGACAGTGGGGGTGTTTTACACTTCACAGGGTGTATCTGACTGTGGGTCATGATATACACAGCGTGTCAGTGAGTGTGTTAATATTAATCTGTGTTCTCTGTCAGTGTGTTAATATTGCTGAGGACAGTGGGGGTGTTTTACACTTCACAGGGTTTATCTGACTGTGGGTCATGATATACACAGTGTGTCAGTGAGTGTGTTAATATTAATCTGTGTTCTCTGTCAGTGTGTTAATATTCCTGAGGGCAGTGGGGATGTTTTACACTTCACAGGATGTATCTGACTGTGGGTCATGATGTGCACAGTGTGTCAGTGAGTGTGTTAAAATTAATCTGTGTTCTCTGTCAGTGTGTTAATATTCCTGAGGACAGTGGGGGTGTTTTACACTTCACAGAGTGTATCTGGCTGTGGGTCATGATATACACAGTGTGTCAGTGAGTGTGTTAATATTAATCTGTGTTCCCTGTCAGTGTGTTAATATTACTGAGGACAGTGGGGGTGTTTTACACTTCACAGGGTTTATCTGGCTGTGGGTCATGATATACACAGTGTGTCAGTGAGTGTGTTAATATTAATCTGTGTTCTCTGTCAGTGTGTTAATATTACTGAGGACAGTGGGGATGTTTTACACTTCACAGGGTGTATCTGACTGTGGGTCATGATATACACAGTGTGTCAGTGAGTGTGTTAATATTAATCTGTGTTCACTGTCAGTGTGTTAATATTACTGAGGACAGTGGGGGTGTTTTACACTTCATAGGGTGTATCTGACTGTGGGTCATGATATACACAGTGTGTCAGTGAGTGTGTTAATATTAATCTGTGTTCTCTGTCAGTGTGTTAATATTACTGAGGTCAGTGGGGGTGTTTTACACTTCACAGGGTGTATCTGACTGTGGGTCATGATGTACACAGTGTGTCAGTGAGTGTGTTAATATTAATCTGTGTTCTCTGTCAGTGTGTTAATATTACTGAGGACAGTGGGGGTGTTTTACACTTCACAGGGTGTATCTGACTGTGGGTCATGATATACACAGTGTGTCAGTGAGTGTGTTAATATTAATCTGTGTTCTCTGTCAGTGTGTTAATATTACTGAGGACAGTGGGGGTGTTTTACACTTCACAGGGTGTATCTGACTGTGGGTCATGATGTACACAGTGTGTCAGTGAGTGTGTCAATATTAATCTGTGTTCTCTGTCAGTGTGTTAATATTCCTGAGGACAGTGGGGGTGTTTTACATTTCACAGGGTGTATCTGACTGTGGGTCATGATGTACACAGTGTGTCAGTGAGTGTGTTAATATTAATCTGTGTTCTCTGTCAGTGTGTTAATATTCCTGAGGACAGTGGGGTGTTTTACACTTCACAGGGTGTATCTGACTGTGGGTCATTATATACACAGTGTGTCAGTGAAAGTGTTAATATTAATCTGTGTTCTCTGTCAGTGTGTTAATATTCCTGAGGACAGTGGGGTGTTTTACACTTCACAGGATGTATCTGACTGTGGGTCATGATATACACAGTGTGTCAGTGAGTGTGTTAATATCAATCTGTGTTCTCTGTCAGTGTGTTAATATTACTGAGGACAGTGGGGGTGTTTTACACTTCACAGGGTTTATCTGGCTGTGGGTCATGATATGCATAGTGTGTCAGTGAGTGTGTTAATATTAATCTGTGTTCTCTGTCAGTGTGTTAATATTCCTGAGGCCAGTGGGGGTGTTTTACACTTCACAGGGTGTATCTGACTTTGGTCATGATGTACACAGTGTGTCAGTGAGTGTGTTAATATTAATCTGTGTTCTCTGTCAGTGTGTTAATATTACCGAGGACAGTGGGCGTGTTTTACACTTCACAGGGTGTATCTGACTGTGGGTCATGATATACACAGTGTGTCAGTGAGTGTGTTAATATTAATCTGTGTTCTCTGTCAGTGTGTTAATATTCCTGAGGACAGTGGGGGTGTTTTACACTTCACAGGGTGTATCTGACTGTGGGTCATGATATACACAGCGTGTCAGTGAGTGTGTTAATATTAATCTGTGTTCTCTGTCAGTGTGTTAATATTGCTGAGGACAGTGGGGGTGTTTTACACTTCACAGGGTTTATCTGACTGTGGGTCATGATATACACAGTGTGTCAGTGAGTGTGTTAATATTAATCTGTGTTCTCTGCCAGTGTGTTAATATTCCTGAGGGCAGTGGGGATGTTTTACACTTCACAGGGTGTATCTGACTGTGGGTCATGATGTGCACAGTGTGTCAGTGAGTGTGTTAATATTAATCTGTGTTCTCTGTCAGTGTGTTAATATTCCTGAGGACAGTGGGGGTGTTTTACACTTCACAGAGTGTATCTGGCTGTGGGTCATGATATACACAGTGTGTCAGTGAGTGTGTTAATATTAATCTGTGTTCCCTGTCAGTGTGTTAATATTACTGAGGACAGTGGGGGTGTGTTACACTTCACAGGGTTTATCTGGCTGTGGGTCATGATATACACAGTGTGTCAGTGAGTGTGTTAATATTAATCTGTGTTCTCTGTCAGTGTGTTAATATTACTGAGGACAGTGGGGATGTTTTACACTTCACAGGGTGTATCTGACTGTGGGTCATGATATACACAGTGTGTCAGTGAGTGTGTTAATATTAATCTGTGTTCACTGTCAGTGTGTTAATATTACTGAGGACAGTGGGGGTGTTTTACACTTCATAGGGTGTATCTGACTGTGGGTCATGATATATACAGTGTGTCAGTGAGTGTGTTAATATTAATCTGTGTTCTCTGTCCGTGTGTTAATATTACTGAGGACAGTGGGGGTGTTTTACACTTCACAGGGTGTATCTGACTGTGGGTCATGATATACACAGTGTGTCAGTGAGTGTGTTAATATTAATCTGTGTTCTCTGTCAGTGTGTTAATATTACTGAGGACAGTGGGGGTGTTTTACACTTCACAGGGTGTATCTGACTGTGGGTCATGATGTACACAGTGTGTCAGTGAGTGTGTCAATATTAATCTGTGTTCTCTGTCAGTGTGTTAATATTCCTGAGGACAGTGGGGGTGTTTTACACTTCACAGGGTGTATCTGACTGTGGGTCATGATGTACACAGTGTGTCAGTGAGTGTGTTAATATTAATCTGTGTTCTCTGTCAGTGTGTTAATATTCCTGAGGACAGTGGGGGTGTTTTACACTTCACAGGGTGTATCTGACTGTGGGTCATGATGTACACAGTGTGTCAGTGAGTGTGTTAATATTAATCTGTGTTCTCTGTCAGTGTGTTAATATTACTCAGGACAGTGGGGATGTTTTACACTTCACAGGGTTTATCTGACTGTGGGTCATGATATACACAGTGTGTCAGTGAGTGTGTTAATATTAATCTGTGTTCTCTGTCAGTGTGTTAATATTACTGAGGACAGTGGGGGTGTTTTACACTTCACAGGGTGTATCTGACTCTGGGTCATGATATACACAGTGTGTCAGTGAGTGTGTTAATATTAATCTGTGTTCTCTGTCAGTGTGTTAATATTCCTGAGGACAGTGGGGGTGTTTTACACTTCACAGGGTGTATCTGACTATGGGTCATGATATACACAGTGTGTCAGTGAGCGTGTTAATATTAATCTGTGTTCTCTGTCAGTGTGTTAATATTACTGAGGACAGTGGGGGTGTTTTACACTTCACAGGGTGTATCTGACTGTGGGTCATGATATACACAGTGTGTCAGTGAGTGTGTTAATATTAATCTGTGTTCTCTGTCAGTGTGTTAATATTCCTGAGGACAGTGGGGGTGTTTTACACTTCACAGGGTGTATCTGACTGTGGGTCATGATATACACAGTGTGTCAGTGAGTGTGTTAATATTAATCTGTGTTCTCTGTCAGTGTGTTAATATTGCTGAGGACAGTGGGGGTGTTTTACACTTCACAGGGTTTATCTGACTGTGGGTCATGATATACACAGTGTGTCTGTGAGTGTGTTAATATTAATCTGTGTTCTCTGTCAGTGTGTTAATATTCCTGAGGGCAGTGGGGATGTTTTACACTTCACAGGGTGTATCTGACTGTGGGTCATGATGTACACAGTGTGTCAGTGAGTGTGTAAATATTAATCTGTGTTCTCTGTCAGTGTGTTAATATTCCTGAGGACAGTGGGGGTGTTTTACACTTCACAGGGTGTATCTGACTGTGGGTCATGATGTACACAGTGTGTCAGTGAGTATGTTAATATTAATCTGTGTTCTCTGTCAGTGTGTTAATATTACTGAGGACAGTGGGGGTGTTTTACACTTCACAGGGTGTATCTGACTGTGGGTCATGATATACACAGTGTGTCAGTGAGTGTGTTAATATTAATCTGTGTTCTCTGTCAGTGTGTTAATATTACTGAGGACAGTGGGGGTGTTTTACACTTCACAGGGTGTATCTGACTGTGGGTCATGATGTACACAGTGTGTCAGTGAGTGTGTTAATATTAATCTGTGTTCTCTGTCAGTGTGTTAATATTACTGAGGACAGTGGGGGTGTTTTACACTTCACAGGGTGTATCTGACTGTGGGTCATGATGTACACAGTGTGTCAGTGAGTATGTTAATATTAATCTGTATTCTCTGTCAGTTTGTTAATATTACTGAGGACAGTGGGGGTGTTTTACACTTCACAGGGTGTATCTGACTGTGGGTCATGATATACACAGTGTGTCAGTGAGTCTGTTAATATTAATCTGTGTACTCTGTCAGTGTGTTAATATTACTGAGGACAGTGGGATGTTTTACACTTCACAGGGTTTATCTGACTGTGGGTCATGATGTACACAGTGTGTCAGTGAGTGTGTTAATATTAATCTGTGTTCTCTGTCAGTGTGTTAATATTGCTGAGGACAGTGGGGGTGTTTTACACTTCACAGGGTGTATCTGACTGTGGGTCATGATATACACAGTGTGTCAGTGAGTGTGTTACTATTAATCTGTGTTCTCTGTCAGTGTGTTAATATTGCTGAGGACAGTGGGGGTGTTTTACACTTCACGGGGTTTATCTGACTGTGGGTCATGATATACACAGTGTGTCAGTGAGTGTGTTAATATTAATCTGTGTTCTCTGTCAGTGTGTTAATATTCCTGAGGACAGTGGGGGTGTTTTACACTTCACAGGGTGTATCTGACTGTGGATCATGATATACACAGTGTGTCAGTGAGTGTGTTAATATTAATCTGTGTTCTCTGTCAGTGTGTTAATATTGCTGAGGACAGTGGGGGTGTTTTACACTTCACAGGGTGTATCTGACTGTGGGTCATGATATACACAGTGTGTCAGTGAGTGTGTTAATATTAATCTGTGTTCTCTGTCAGTGTGTTAATATTACTGAGGACAGTGGGGGTGTTTTACACTTCACAGGGTGTATCTGACTGTGGGTCATGATATACACAGTGTGTCAGTGAGTGTGTTAATATTAATCTGTGTTCACTGTCAGTGTGTTAATATTCGTCAGGACAGTGGGGGTGTTTTACACTTCACAGGGTGTATCTGACTGTGGGTCATGATGTACACAGTGTGTCAGTGAGTGTGTTAATATTAATCTGTGTTCTCTGTCAGTGTGTTAATATTGCTGAGGACAGTGGGGGTGTTTTACACTTCACAGGGTTTATCTGACTGTGGGTCATGATATACACAGTGTGTCAGTGAGTGTGTTAATATTAATATGTGTTCTCTGTCAGTGTGTTAATATTGCTGAGGACAGTGGGGGTGTTTTACACTTCACAGGGTGTATCTGACTGTGGGTCATGATATACACAGTGTGTCAGTGAGTGTGTTAATATTAATCTGTGTTCTCTGTCAGTGTGTTAATATTGCTGAGGACAGTGGGGGTGTTTTACACTTCACAGGGTTTATCTGACTGTGGGTCATGATATACACAGTGTGTCTGTGAGTGTGTTAATATTAATCTGTGTTCTCTGTCAGTGTGTTAATATTCCTGAGGGCAGTGGGGATGTTTTACACTTCACAGGGTGTATCTGACTGTGGGTCATGATGTACACAGTGTGTCAGTGAGTGTGTAAATATTAATCTGTGTTCTCTGTCAGTGTGTTAATATTCCTGAGGACAGTGGGGGTGTTTTACACTTCACAGGGTGTATCTGACTGTGGGTCATGATGTACACAGTGTGTCAGTGAGTATGTTAATATTAATCTGTGTTCTCTGTCAGTGTGTTAATATTACTGAGGACAGTGGGGGTGTTTTACACTTCACAGGGTGTATCTGACTGTGGGTCATGATATACACAGTGTGTCAGTGAGTGTGTTAATATTAATCTGTGTTCTCTGTCAGTGTGTTAATATTACTGAGGACAGTGGGGGTGTTTTACACTTCACAGGGTGTATCTGACTGTGGGTCATGATGTACACAGTGTGTCAGTGAGTGTGTTAATATTAATCTGTGTTCTCTGTCAGTGTGTTAATATTACTGAGGACAGTGGGGGTGTTTTACACTTCACAGGGTGTATCTGACTGTGGGTCATGATGTACACAGTGTGTCAGTGAGTATGTTAATATTAATCTGTATTCTCTGTCAGTTTGTTAATATTACTGAGGACAGTGGGGGTGTTTTACACTTCACAGGGTGTATCTGACTGTGGGTCATGATATACACAGTGTGTCAGTGAGTCTGTTAATATTAATCTGTGTACTCTGTCAGTGTGTTAATATTACTGAGGACAGTGGGATGTTTTACACTTCACAGGGTTTATCTGACTGTGGGTCATGATGTACACAGTGTGTCAGTGAGTGTGTTAATATTAATCTGTGTTCTCTGTCAGTGTGTTAATATTGCTGAGGACAGTGGGGGTGTTTTACACTTCACAGGGTGTATCTGACTGTGGGTCATGATATACACAGTGTGTCAGTGAGTGTGTTACTATTAATCTGTGTTCTCTGTCAGTGTGTTAATATTGCTGAGGACAGTGGGGGTGTTTTACACTTCACGGGGTTTATCTGACTGTGGGTCATGATATACACAGTGTGTCAGTGAGTGTGTTAATATTAATCTGTGTTCTCTGTCAGTGTGTTAATATTCCTGAGGACAGTGGGGGTGTTTTACACTTCACAGGGTGTATCTGACTGTGGATCATGATATACACAGTGTGTCAGTGAGTGTGTTAATATTAATCTGTGTTCTCTGTCAGTGTGTTAATATTGCTGAGGACAGTGGGGGTGTTTTACACTTCACAGGGTGTATCTGACTGTGGGTCATGATATACACAGTGTGTCAGTGAGTGTGTTAATATTAATCTGTGTTCTCTGTCAGTGTGTTAATATTACTGAGGACAGTGGGGGTGTTTTACACTTCACAGGGTGTATCTGACTGTGGGTCATGATATACACAGTGTGTCAGTGAGTGTGTTAATATTAATCTGTGTTCACTGTCAGTGTGTTAATATTCGTCAGGACAGTGGGGGTGTTTTACACTTCACAGGGTGTATCTGACTGTGGGTCATGATGTACACAGTGTGTCAGTGAGTGTGTTAATATTAATCTGTGTTCTCTGTCAGTGTGTTAATATTGCTGAGGACAGTGGGGGTGTTTTACACTTCACAGGGTTTATCTGACTGTGGGTCATGATATACACAGTGTGTCAGTGAGTGTGTTAATATTAATATGTGTTCTCTGTCAGTGTGTTAATATTGCTGAGGACAGTGGGGGTGTTTTACACTTCACAGGGTGTATCTGACAGTGGGTCATGATGTACACAGTGTGTCAGTGAGTGTGTTAATATTAATCTGTGTTCACTGTCAGTGTGTTAATATTCCTCAGGACAGTGGGGGTGTTTTACACTTCACAGGGTGTATCTGACTGTGGGTCATGATATACACAGTGTGTCAGTGAGTGTGTTAATATTAATCTGTGTTCTCTGTCAGTGTGTTAATATTACTGAGGACAGTGGGGGTGTTTTACACTTCGCAGGGTGTATCTGACAGTGGGTCATGATATACACAGTGTGTCAGTGAGTGTGTTAATATTAATCTGTGTTCTCTGTCAGTGTGTTAATATTGCTGAGGACAGTGGGGGTGTTTTACACTTCACAGGGTGTATCTGACTGTGGGTCATGATGTACACAGTGTGTCAGTGAGTGTGTTAATATTAATCTGTGTTCTCTGTCAGTGTGTTAATATTGCTGAGGACAGTGGGGGTGTTTTACACTTCACAGGGTGTATCTGACTGTGGGTCATGATATACACAGTGTGTCAGTGAGTGTGTTAATATTAATATGTGTTCTCTGTCAGTGTGTTAATATTGCTGAGGACAGTGGGGGTGTTTTACACTTCACAGGGTGTATCTGACTGTGGGTCATGATGTACACAGTGTGTCAGTGAGTGTGTTAATATTAATCTGAGTTCACTGTCAGTGTGTTAATATTCCTCAGGACAGTGGGGGTGTTTTACACTTCACAGGGTGTATCTGACTGTGGGTCATGATATACACAGTGTGTCAGTGAGTGTGTTAATATTAATCTGTGTTCTCTGTCAGTGTGTTAATATTACTGAGGACAGTGGGGTGTTTTACACTTCACAGGGTGTATCTGACAGTGGGTCATGATATACACAGTGTGTCAGTGAGTGTGTTAATATTAATCTGTGTTCTCTGTCAGTGTGTTAATATTGCTGAGGACAGTGGGGGTGTTTTACACTTCACAGGGTGTATCTGACTGTGGGTCATGATGTACACAGTGTGTCAGTGAGTGTGTTAATATTAATCTGTGTTTTCTGTCAGTGTGTTAATATTCCTGAGGACCGTGGGGGTGTTTTACACTTCACAGGGTGTATCTGACTGTGGATCATGATATACACAATGTGTCAGTGAGACTGTTAATATTAATCTGTGTTCTCTGTCAGTGTGTTAATATTACTGAGGACAGTGGGGGTGTTTTACACTTCACAGGGTTTATCTGACTGTGGGTCATGATGTACACAGTGTGTCAGTGAGTGTGTTAATATTAATCTGTGTTCTCTGTCAGTGTGTTAATATTGCTGAGGACAGTGTGGGTGTTTTACACTTCACCGGGTGTATCTGACTGTGGGTCATGATATACACAGTGTGTCAGTGAGTGTGTTAATATTAATCTGTGTTCTCTGTCAGTGTGTTAATATTACTGAGGACAGTGGGGGTGTTTTACACTTCACAGGGTTTATCTGACTGTGGGTCATGATGTACACAGTGTGTCAGTGAGTGTGTTAATATTAATCTGTGTTCTCTGTCAGTGTGCTAATATTACTCAGGACAGTGGGGGTGTTTTACACTTCACAGGGTTTATCTGACTGTGGGTCATGATATACACAGTGTGTCAGTGAGTGTGTTAATATTAATCTGTGTTCTCTGTCAGTGTGTTAATATTACTGAGGACAGTGGGGGTGTTTTACACTTCACAGGGATTATCTGACTGTGGGTCATGATATACACAGTGTGTCAGTGAGTGTGTTAATATTAATCTGTGTTCTCTGTCAGTGTGTTAATATTACTGAGGACAGTGGAGGTGTTTTACACTTCACAGGATGTATCTGACTGTGGGTCATGATATACACAGTGTGTCAGTGAGTGTGTTAATATTAATCTGTGTTCTCTGTCAGTGTGTTAATATTACTGAGGACAGTGGGGGTGTTTTACACTTCACAGGGTGTATCTGACTGTGGGTCATGATATACACAGTGTGTCAGTGAGCGTGTTAATATTAATCTGTGTTCTCTGTCAGTGTGTTAATATTCCTGAGGACAGTGGGGGAGTTTTCCACTTCACAGGGTGTATCTGACTATGGGTCATGATATACACAGTGTGTCGGTGAGTGTGTTAATATTAATCTGTGTACTCTGTCAGTGTGTTAATATTACTGAAGACAGCGGGGGTGTTTTAAACTTCACAGGGTGTATCTGACTGTGGGTCATGATATACACAGTGTGTCAGTGAGTGTGTTAATATTAATCTGTGTTCTCTGTCAGTGTGTTAATATTCCTGAGGGCAGTGGGGATGTTTTACACTTCACAGGGTGTATCTGACTGTGGGTCATGATGTACACAGTGTGTCAGTGAGTGTGTTAATATTAATCTGTGTTCTCTGTCAGTGTGTTAATATTCCTGAGGACAGTGGGGGTGTTTTACACTTCACAGGGTGTATCTGACTGTGGGTCATGATGTACACAGTGTGTCAGTGAGTGTGTTAATATTAATCTGTGTTCTCTGTCAGTGTGTTAATATTCCTGAGGACAGTGGGGGTGTTTTACACTTCACAGGGTGTATCTGACTGTGGGTCATGATGTACACAGTGTGTCAGTGAGTATGTTAATATTAATCTGTGTTCTCTGTCAGTGTGTTAATATTACTGAGGACAGTGGGGGTGTTTTACACTTCACAGGGTGTATCTGACTGTGGGTCATGATATACACAGTGTGTCAGTGAGTGTGTTAATATTAATCTGTGTTCTCTGTCAGTGTGTTAATATTACTGAGGACAGTGGGGGTGTTTTACACTTCACAGGGTGTATCTGACTGTGGATCATGATGTACACAGTGTGTCAGTGAGTGTGTTAATATTAATCTGTGTTCTCTGTCAGTGTGTTAATATTACTGAGGACAGTGGGGGTGTTTTACACTTCACAGGGTGTATCTGACTGTGGGTCATGATGTACACAGTGTGTCAGTGAGTATGTTAATATTAATCTGTGTTCTCTGTCAGTATGTTAATATTACTGAGGACAGTGGGGGTGTTTTACACTTCACAGGGTGTATCTGACTGTGGGTCATGATGTACACAGTGTGTCAGTGAGTGTGTTAATATTAATCTGTGTTCTCTGTCAGTGTGTTAATATTACTGAGGACAGTGGGGGTGTTTTACACTTCACAGGGTGTATCTGACTGTGGGTCATGATGTACACAGTGTGTCAGTGAGTATGTTAATATTAATCTGTGTTCTCTGTCAGTGTGTTAATATTACTGAGGACAGTGGGGTTGTTTTACACTTCACAGGGTGTATCTGACTGTGGGTCATGATATACACAGTGTGTCAGTGAGTCTGTTAATATTAATCTGTGTACTCTGTCAGTGTGTTAATATTACTGAGGACAGTGGGATGTTTTACACTTCACAGGGTGTATCTGACTGTGGGTCATGATATACACAGTGTGTCAGTGAGTGTGTTACTATTAATCTGTGTTCTCTGTCAGTGTGTTAATATTGCTGAGGACAGGGGGGTGTTTTACACTTCACGGGGTTTATCTGACTGTGGGTCATGATATACACAGTGTGTCAGTGAGTGTGTTAATATTAATCTGTGTTCTCTGTCAGTGTGTTAATATTCCTGAGGACAGTGGGGGTGTTTTACACTTCACAGGGTGTATCTGACTGTGGGTCATGATGTACACAGTGTGTCAGTCAGTGTGTTAATATTAATCTGTGTTCACTGTCAGTGTGTTAATATTCCTCAGGACAGTGGGGGTGTTTTACACTTCACAGGGTGTATCTGACTGTGGGTCATGATATACACAGTGTGTCAGTGAGTGTGTTAATATTAATCTGTGTTCTCTGTCAGTGTGTTAATATAACTGAGGACAGTGGGGGTGTTTTACACTTCACAGGGTTTATCTGACTGTGGGTCATGATATACACAGTGTGTCAGTGAGTGTGTTAATATTAATCTGTGTTCTCTGAAAGTGTGTTAATATTGCTGAGGACAGTGGGGGTGTTTTACACTTCACAGGGTGTATCTGACTGTGGGTCATGATGTACACAGTGTGTCAGTGAGTGTGTTAATATTAATCTGTGTTCTCTGTCAGTGTGTTAATATTCCTGAGGAGAGTGGGGGTGTTTTACACTTCACAGGGTGTATCTGACTGTGGGTCATGATATACACAATGTGTCAGTGAGACTGTTAATATTAATCTGTGTTCTCTGTCAGTGTGTTAATATTACTGAGGACAGTGGGGGTGTTTTACACTTCACAGTGTTTATCTGACTGTGGGTCATGATGTACACAGTGTGTCAGTGAGTGTGTTAATATTAATCTGTGTTCTCTGTCAGTGTGTTAATATAACTGAGGACAGTGGGGGTGTTTTACACTTCACAGGGTGTATCTGACTGTGGGTCATGATATACACAGTGTGTCAGTGAGTGTGTTAATATTAATCTGTGTTCTCTGAAAGTGTGTTAATATTGCTGAGGACAGTGGGGGTGTTTTACACTTCACAGGGTGTATCTGACTGTGGGTCATGATGTACACAGTGTGTCAGTGAGTGTGTTAATATTAATCTGTGTTCTCTGTCAGTGTGTTAATATTCCTGAGGAGAGTGGGGGTGTTTTACACTTCACAGGGTGTATCTGACTGTGGGTCATGATATACACAATGTGTCAGTGAGACTGTTAATATTAATCTGTGTTCTCTGTCAGTGTGTTAATATTACTGAGGACAGTGGGGGTGTTTTACACTTCACAGTGTTTATCTGACTGTGGGTCATGATGTACACAGTGTGTCAGTGAGTGTGTTAATATTAATCTGTGTTCTCTGTCAGTGTGTTAATATTCCTGAGGACAGTGGGGGTGTTTTACACTTCACCGGGTGTATCTGACTGTGGGTCATGATATACACAGTGTGTCAGTGAGTGTGTTAATATTAATCTGTGTTCTCTGTCAGTGTGTTAATATTCCTGAGGACAGTGGGGGTGTTTTACACTTCACAGGGTTTATCTGACTGTGGGTCATGATGTACACAGTGTGTCAGTGAGTGTGTTAATATTAATCTGTGTTCTCTGTCAGTGTGTTAATATTACTGAGGACTGTGGGGCTGTTTTACACTTCACAGGGTGTATCTGACTGTGGATCATGATATACACAGTGTGTCAGTGAGTGTGTTAATATTAATCTGTGTTCTCTGTCAGTGTGTTAATATTCCTGAGGACAGTGGGGGTGTTCTACACTTCACAGGGTTTATTTGACTGTGGGTCATGATGTACACAGTGTGTCAGTGAGTGTGTTAATATTAATCTGTGTACTCTGTCAGTGTGTTAATATTCCTGAGGACAGTGGGGGTGTTTTACACTTCACCGGGTGTATCTGACTGTGGGTCATGATGTACACAGTGTGTCAGTGAGTGTGTTAATATTAATCTGTGTTCTCTGTCAGTATGTTAATATTGCTGAGGACAGTGGGGGTGTTTTACACTTCACAGGGTGTATCTGACTGTGGGTCATGATATACACAGTGTGTCAGTGAGAGTGTTAATATTAATCTGTGTTCTCTGTCAGTGTGTTAATATTACTGAGGACAGTGGGGGTGTTTTACACTTCACAGGGTGTATCTGACTGTGGGTCATGATATACACAGTGTGTCAGTGAGTGTGTTAATATTAATCTGTGTTCTCTGTCAGTGTGCTAATATTACTGAGGACAGTGGGGGCGTTTTACACTTCACAGGGTGTATCTGACTGTGGGTCATGATGTACACAGTGTGTCAGTGAGTGTGTTAATATTATTCTGTGTTCTCTGTCAGTGTGTTAATATTACTGAGGACAGTGGGGGTGTTTTACACTTCACAGAGTTTATCTGACTGTGGGTCATGATGTACACAGTGTGTCAGTGAGTGTGTTAATATTAATCTGTGTTCTCTGTCAGTGTGTTAATATTACTGAGGACAGTGGGGGTGTTTTACACTTCACAGGGTGTATCTGACTGTGGGTCATGATGTACACAGTGTGTCAGTGAGTGTGTTAATATTAATCTGTGTTCTCTGTCAGTGTGTTAATATTACTGAGGACAGTGGGGGTGTTTTACACTTCACAGGGTGTATCTGACTGTGGGTCATGATATACACAGTGTGTCAGTGAGTGTGTTAATATTAATCTGTGTTCTCTGTCAGTGTGTTAATATTACTGAGGACAGGGGGGGTATTTTACACTTCACAGGGTTTATCTGACTGTGGGTCATGATGTACACAGTGTGTCAGTGAGTCTGTTAATATTAATCTGTGTTCTCTGTCAGTGTGTTAATATTACTGAGGACAGTGGGGGTGTTTTACACTTCACAGAGTGTATCTGACTGTGGGTCATGATATACACAGTGTGTCAGTGAGTGTGTTAATATTAATCTGTGTTCTCTGTCAGTGTGTTAATATTCCTGAGGACAGTGGGGGTGTTTTACACTTCACAGGGTGTATCTGACTGTGGGTCATGATATACACAGTGTGTCAGTGAGTGTGTTAATATTAATCTGTGTTCTCTGTCAGTGTGTTAATATTCCTGAGGACAGTGGGGGTGTTTTACACTTCACAGGGTGTATCTGACTGTGGGTCATGATATACACAGTGTGTCAGTGAGTGTGTTAATATTAATCTGTGTTCTCTGTCAGTGTGTTAATATTCCTGAGGACAGTGGGGGTGTTTTACACTTCACCGGGTGTATCTGACTGTGGGTCATGATATACACAGTGTGTCAGTGAGTGTGTTAATATTAATCTGTGTTCTCTGTCAGTGTGTTAATATTCCTGAGGACAGTGGGGGTGTTTTACACTTCACAGGGTATATCTAACTGTGGGTCATGATATACACAGTGTGTCAGTGAGTGTGTTAATATTAATCTGTGTTCTCTGTCAGTGTGTTAATATTCCTGAGGACAGTGGGGGTGTTTTGCACTTCACAGGGTGTATCTGACTGTGGGTCATGATATACACAATGTGTCAGTGAGAGTGTTAATATTAATCTGTGTTCTCTGTCAGTGTGTTAATATTCCTGAGGACAGTGGGGGTGTTTTCCACTTCACAGGGTGTATCTGACTGTGGGTCATGATATACACAGTGTGTCAGTGAGTGTGTTAATATTAATCTGTGTTCTCTGTCAGTGTGTTAATATTCCTGAGGACAGCGGGGGTGTTTTACACTTCACAGGGTGTATCTGACTGTGGGTCATGACATACACAGTGTGTCAGTGAGTGTGTCAATATTAATCTGTGTTCTCTGTCAGTGTGTTAATATTCCTGAGGACAGTGGGGGTGTTTTACACTTCACAGGGTGTATCTGACTGTGGGTCATGATATACACAGTGTGTCAGTGAGTGTGTTAATATTAATCTGTGTTCTCTGTCAGTGTGTTAATATTCCTGAGGACAGTGGGGGTGTTTTACACTTCACAGGGTGTATCTGACTGTGGGTCATGATATACACAGTGTGTCAGTGAGTGTGTTAATATTAATCTGTGTTCTCTGTCAGTGTGTTAATATTGCTGAGGACAGTGGGGGTGTTTTACACTTCACAGGGTGTATCTGACTGTGGGTCATGATATACACAGTGTGTCAGTGAGTGTGTTAATATTAATCTGTGTTCTCTGTCAGTGTGTTAATATTCCTGAGGACAGTGGGGGTGTTTTACACTTCACAGGGTGTATCTGACTGTGGGTCATGATATACACAGTGTGTCAGTGAGTGTGTTAATATTAATCTGTGTTCTCTGTCAGTGTGTTAATATTCCTGAGGACAGTGGGGGTGTTTTACACTTCACCGGGTGTATCTGACTGTGGGTCATGATATACACAGTGTGTCAGTGAGTGTGTTAATATTAATCTGTGTTCTCTGTCAGTGTGTTAATATTCCTGAGGACAGTGGGGGTGTTTTACACTTCACAGGGTGTATCTGACTGTGGGTCATGATATACACAGTGTGTCAGTGAGTGTGTTAATATTAATCTGTGTTCTCTGTCAGTGTGTTAATATTCCTGAGGACAGTGGGGGTGTTTTACACTTCACAGGGTGTATCTGACTGTGGGTCATGATATACACAGTGTGTCAGTGAGTGTGTTAATATTAATCTGTGTTCTCTGTCAGTGCGTTAATATTCCTGAGGACAGTGGGGGTGTTTTACACTTCACCGGGTGTATCTGACTGTGGGTCATGATATACACAGTGTGTCAGTGAGTGTGTTAATATTAATCTGTGTTCTCTGTCAGTGTGTTAATATTCCTGAGGACAGTGGGGGTCTTTTACACTTCACAGGGTGTATCTAACTGTGGGTCATGATATACACAGTGTGTCAGTGAGTGTGTTAATATTAATCTGTGTTCTCTGTCAGTGTGTTAATATTCCTGAGGACAGTGGGGGTGTTTTGCACTTCACAGGGTGTATCTGACTGTGGGTCATGATATACACAATGTGTCAGTGAGAGTGTTAATATTAATCTGTGTTCTCTGTCAGTGTGTTAATATTCCTGAGGACAGTGGGGGTGTTTTCCACTTCACAGGGTGTATCTGACTGTGGGTCATGATATACACAGTGTGTCAGTGAGTGTGTTAATATTAATCTGTGTTCTCTGTCAGTGTGTTAATATTCCTGAGGACAGCGGGGGTGTTTTACACTTCACAGGGTGTATCTGACTGTGGGTCATGACATACACAGTGTGTCAGTGAGTGTGTTAATATTAATCTGTGTTCTCTGTCAGTGTGTTAATATTCCTGAGGACAGTGGGGGTGTTTTACACTTCACAGGGTGTATCTGACTGTGGGTCATGATATACACAGTGTGTCAGTGAGTGTGTTAATATTAATCTGTGTTCTCTGTCAGTGTGTTAATATTCCTGAGGACAGTGGGGGTGTTTTACACTTCACCGGGTGTATCTGACTGTGGGTCATGATATACACAGTGTGTCAGTGAGTGTGTTAATATTAATCTGTGTTCTCTGTCAGTGTGTTAATATTCCTGAGGACAGTGGGGGTGTTTTACACTTCACAGGGTGTATCTGACTGTGGGTCATGATATACACAGTGTGTCAGTGAGTGTGTTAATATTAATCTGTGTTCTCTGTCAGTGTGTTAATATTCCTGAGGACAGTGGGGGTGTTTTACACTTCACAGGGTGTATCTGACTGTGGGTCATGATATACACAGTGTGTCAGTGAGAGTGTTAATATTAATCTGTGTTCTCTGTCAGTGTGTTAATATTCCTGAGGACAGTGGGGGTGTTTTACACTTCACCGGGTGTATCTGACTGTGGGTCATGATATACGCAGTGTGTCAGTGAGTGTGTTAATATTAATCTGTGTTCTCTGTCAGTGTGTTAATATTCCTGAGGACAGTGGGGGTGTTTTACACTTCACAGGGTGTATCTAACTGTGGGTATTGATATACACAGTGTGTCAGTGAGTGTGTTAATATTAATCTGTGTTCTCTGTCAGTGTGTTAATATTCCTGAGGACAGTGGGGGTGTTTTGCACTTCACAGGGTGTATCTGACTGTGGGTCATGATATACACAATGTGTCAGTGAGAGTGTTAATATTAATCTGTGTTGTCTGTCAGTGTGTTAATATTCCTGAGGACAGTGGGGGTGTTTTCCACTTCACAGGGTGTATCTGACTGTGGGTCATGATATACACAGTGTGTCAGTGAGTGTGTTAATATTAATCTGTGTTCTCTGTCAGTGTGTTAATATTCCTGAGGACAGCGGGGGTGTTTTACACTTCACAGGGTGTATCTGACTGTGGGTCATGACATACACAGTGTGTCAGTGAGTGTGTTAATATTAATCTGTGTTCTCTGTCAGTGTGTTAATATTCCTGAGGACAGTGGGGGTGTTTTACACTTCACAGGGTGTATCTGACTGTGGGTCATGACATACACAGTGTGTCAGTGAGTGTGTTAATATTAATCTGTGTTCTCTGTCAGTGTGTTAATATTCCTGAGGACAGTGGGTGTGTTTTACACTTCACAGGGTGTATCTGACTGTGGGTCATGATATACACAGTGTGTCAGTGAGTGTGTTACTATTAATCTGTGTTCTCTGTCAGTGTGTTAATATTACTGAGGACAGTGGGGGTGTTTTACACTTCACAGGGTTTATCTGACTGTGGGTCATGATGTACACAGTGTGTCAGTGAGTGTGTTAATATTAATCTGTGTTCTCTGTCAGGTGTTAATATTACTGAGAACAGTGGGGGTGTTTTACACTTCACAGGGTTTATCTGACTGTGGGTCATGATGTACACAGTGTGTCAGTGAGTGTGTTAATATTAATCTGTGTTCTCTGTCAGGTGTTAATATTACTGAGGACAGTGGGTGTGTTTACACTTCACATGGTGTATCTGACTGTGGGTCATGATGTACACAGTGTGTCAGTGAGTGTGTTAATATTAATCTGTGTACTCTGTCAGTGTGTTAATATTACTGAGGACAGTGGGGGTGTTTTACACTTCACTGGGTGTATCTGACTGTGGGTCATGATGTACACAGTGTGTCAGTGAGCGTGTTAATATTAATCTGTGTTCTCTGTCAATGTGTTAATATTACTGAGGTCAGTGGGGGTGTTTTACACTTCACCGGGTGTATCTGACTGTGGGTCATGATGTACACAGTGTGTCAGTGAGTCTGTTAATATTAATCTGTGTTCTCTGTCAGTGTGTTAATATTCCTGAGGACAGTGGGGGTGTTTTACACTTCACAGGGTTTATCTGACTGTGGGTCATGATGTACACAGTGTGTCAGTGAGTGTGTTAATATTAATCTGTGTTCTCTGTCAGTGTGTTAATATTACTGAGGACAGTGGGGGTGTTTTACACTTCACAGGGTTTATCTGACTGTGGGTCATGATGTACACAGTGTGTCAGTGAGTGTGTTAATATTAATCTGTGTTCTCTGCCAGTGTGTTAATATTACTGAGGACAGTGGGGGTGTTTTACACTTCACAGGGTGTATCTGACTGTGGGTCATGATGTACACAGTGTGTCAGTGAGTGTGTTAATATTAATCTGTGTTCTCTGTCAGTGTGTTAATATTACTGAGGACAGTGGGGGTGTTTTACACTTCACAGGGTGTATCTGACTGTGGGTCATGATATACACAGTGTGTCAGTGAGTGTGTTAATATTAATCTGTGTTCTCTGTCAGTGTGTTAATATTCCTGAGGACAGTGGGGGTGTTTTACACTTCACCGGGTGTATCTGACTGTGGGTCATGATATACACAGTGTGTCAGTGAGTGTGTTAATATTAATCTGTGTTCTCTGTCAGTGTGTTAATATTCCTGAGGACAGTGGGGGTGTTTTACACTTCACAGGGTGTATCTAACTGTGGGTCATGATATACACAGTGTGTCAGTGAGTGTGTTAATATTAATCTGTGTTCTCTGTCAGTGTGTTAATATTCCTGAGGACAGTGGGGGTGTTTTGCATTTCACAGGGTGTATCTGACTGTGGGTCATGATATACACAGTGTGTCAGTGAGTGTGTTAATATTAATCTGTGTTCTCTGTCAGTGTGTTAATATTACTGAGGACAGTGGGGATGTTTTACACTTCACAGGGTGTATCTGACTGTGGGTCATGATATACACAGTGTGTCAGTGAGTGTGTTAATATTAATCTGTGTTCTCTGACAGTGTGTTAATATTACTGAGGACAGTGGGGATGTTTTACACTTCACAGGTTGTATCTGACTGTGGGTCATGATATACACAGTGTGTCAGTGAGTGTGTTAATATTAATCTGTGTTCTCTGTCAGTGTGTTAATATTACTGAGGACAGTGGGGATGTTTTACACTTCACAGGGTGTATCTGACTGTGGGTCATGATATACACAGTGTGTCAGTGAGTGTGTTAATATTAATCTGTGTTCTCTGTCAGTGTGTTAATATTACTGAGGACAGTGGGGGAGTTTTACACTTCACAGGGTGTATCTGACTGTGGGACATGATATACACAATGTGTCAGTGAGAGTGTTAATATTAATCTGTGTTCTCTGTCAGTGTGTTAATATTCCTGAGGACAGTGGGGGTGTTTTACACTTCACAGGGTGTATCTGACTGTGGGTCATGATATACACAGTGTGTCAGTGAGTGTGTTAATATTAATCTGTGTTCTCTGTCAGTGTGTTAATATTCCTGAGGACAGTGGGGGTGTTTTACACTTCACAGGGTTTATCTGACTGTGAGTGATGATATACACAGTGTGTCAGTGAGTGTGTTAATATTAATCTGTGTACTCTGTCAGTGTGTTAATATTACTGAGGACAGTGGGGGTGTTTTACATTTCACAGGGTTTATCTGACTGTGGGTCATGATGTACACAGTGTGTCAGTGAGTGTGTTAATATTAATCTGTGTTCTCTGTCAGGTGTTAATATTACTGAGGACAGTGGGTGTGTTTTACACTTCTCATGGTGTATCTGACTGTGGGACATGATGTACACAGTGTGTCAGTAAGTGTGTTAATATTAATCTGTGTACTCTGTCAGTGTGTTAATATTACTGAGGACAGTGGGGGTGTTTTACACTTCACAGGGTGTATCTGACTGTGGGTCATGATGTACACAGTGTGTCAGTGAGCGTGTTAATATTAATCTGTGTTCTCTGTCAATGTGTTAATATTACTGAGGACAGTGGGGGTGTTTTACACTTCACCGGGTGTATCTGACTGTGGGTCATGATGTACACAGTGTGTCAGTGAGTGTGTTAATATTAATCTGTGTTCTCTGTCAGTGTGTTAATATTCCTGAGGACAGTGGGGGTGTTTTACACTTCACAGGGTTTATCTGACTGTGGGTCATGATGTACACAGTGTGTCAGTGAGTGTGTTAATATTAATCTGTGTTCTCTGTCAGTGTGTTAATATTACTGAGGACAGTGGGGGTGTTTTACACTTCACAGGGTTTATCTGACTGTGGGTCATGATGTACACAGTGTGTCAGTGAGTGTTGTAATATTAATCTGTGTTCTCTGTCAGTGTGTTAATATTACTGAGGACAGTGGGGGTGTTTTACACTTCACAGGGTTTATCTGACTGTGAGTCATGATATACACAGTGTGTCAGTGAGTGTGTTAATATTAATCTGTGTTCTCTGTCAGTGTGTTAATATTACTGAGGACAGTGGGGGTGTTTTACACTTCACAGGGTTTATCTGACTGTGAGTCATGATATACACAGTGTGTCAGTGAGTGTGTTAATATTAATCTGTGTTCTCTGTCAGTGTGTTAATATTACTGAGGACAGTGGGGGTGTTTTACACTTCACAGGGTGTATCTGACTGTGGGTCATGATGTACACAGTGTGTCAGTGAGTGTGTTAATATTAATCTGTGTTCTCTGTCAGTGTGTTAATATTCCTGAGGACAGTGGGGGTGTTTTACACTTCACAGGGTTTATCTGACTGTGGGTCATGATGTACACAGTGTGTCAGTGAGTGTGTTAATATTAATCTGTGTTCTCTGTCAGTGTGTTAATATTACTGAGGACAGTGGGAGTGCTTTACACTTCACAGGGTGTATCTGACTGTGGGTCATGATATACAAAGTGTGTCAGTGAGTGTGTTAATATTAATCTGTGTTCTCTGTCAGTGTGCTAATATTACTCAGGACAGTGGGGGTGTTTTACACTTCACAGCGTGTATCTGACTGTGGGTCATGATATACACAGTGTGTCAGTGAGTGTGTTAATATTAATCTGTGTTCTCTGTCAGTGTGTTAATATTGTTGAGGACAGTGGGGGTGTTTTACACTTCACAGGGTTTATCTGACTGTGGGTCATGATATACACAGTGTGTCAGTGAGTGTGTTAATATTAATCTGTGTTCTCTGTCAGTGTGTTAATATTCCTGAGGACAGTGGGGGTGTTCTACACTTCACAGGGTTTATTTGACTGTGGGTCATGATGTACACAGTGTGTCAGTGAGTGTGTTAATATTAATCTGTATACTCTGTCAGTGTGTTAATATTACTGAGGACAGTGGGGGTGTTTTACACTTCACAGGGTGTATCTGACTGTGGCTCATGATATACACAGTGTGTCAGTGAGTGTGTTAATATTAATCTGTGTACTCTGTCAGTGTGTTAATATTCCTGAGGACAGTGGGGGTGTTTTACACTTCACCGGGTGTATCTGACTGTGGGTCATGATATACACAGTGTGTCAGTGAGAGTGTTAATATTAATCTGTGTTCTCTGTCAGTGTGTTAATATTCCTGAGGTCAGTGGGGATGTTTTACACTTCACAGGGTGTATCTGACTGTGGGTCATGATATACACAGTGTGTCAGTGAGAGTGTTAATATTAATCTGTGTTCTCTGTCAGTGTGTTAATATTACTGAGGACAGTGGGGGTGTTTTACACTTCACAGGGTGTATCCGACTGTGGGTCATGATATACACAGTGTGTCAGTGAGTGTGTTAATATTAATCTGTATTCTCTGTCAGTGTGCTAATATTACTGAGGACAGTGGGGGCGTTTTACACTTCACAGGGTGTATCTGACTGTGGGTCATGATGTACACAGTGTGTCAGTGAGTGTGTTAATATTAATCTGTGTTCTCTGTCAGTGTGTTAATATTACTGAGGACAGTGGGGGTGTTTTACACTTCACAGGGTGTATCTGACTGTGGGTCATGATGTACACAGTGTGTCAGTGAGTGTGTTAATATTAATCTGTGTTCTCTGTCAGTGTGTTAATATTCCTGAGGACAGTGGTGGTGTTTTGCACTTCACAGGGTGTATCTGACTGTGGGTCATGATATACACAGAGTGTCAGTGAGTGTGTTAATATTAATCTGTGTTCTCTGTCAGTGTGTTAATATTACTGAGGACAGGGGGGGTATTTTACACTTCACAGGGTTTATCTGACTGTGGGTCATGATGTACACAGTGTGTCAGTGAGTCTGTTAATATTAATCTGTGTTCTCTGTCAGTGTGTTAATATTACTGAGGACAGTGGGGGTGTTTTACACTTCACCGGGTGTGTCTGACTGTGGGTCATGATATACACAGTGTGTCAGTGAGTGTGTTAATATTAATCTGTGTTCTCTGTCAGTGTGTTAATATTCCTGAGGACAGTGGTGGTGTTTTACACTTCACAGGGTGTAACTGACTGTGGGTCATGATATACACAGTGTGTCAGTGAGTGTGTTAATATTAATCTGTGTTCTCTGTCAGTGTGTTAATATTACTGAGGACAGTGGGGGTGTTTTACACTTCACAGGGTGTATCTGACTGTGGGTCATGATATACACAGTGTGTCAGTGAGTGTGTTAATATTAATCTGTGTTCTCTGTCAATGTAGTAATATTACTGAGGACAGTGGGGGTGTTTTACACTTCACAGGGTGTATCTGACTGTGGGTCATGATATACACAGTGTGTCAGTGAGTGTGTTAATATTAATCTGTGTTCTCTGTCAGTGTGTTAATATTCCTGAGGACAGTGGGGGTGTTTTACACTTCACAGGGTGTATCTAACTGTGGGTCATGATATACACAGTGTGTCAGTGAGTGTGTTAATATTAATCAGTGTTCTCTGTCAGCGTGTTAATATTACTGAGGACAGTGGGGGTGTTTTACACTTCACAGGGTGTATCTGACTGTGGGTCATGATATACACAGTGTGTCAGTGAGTGTGTTAATATTAATCTGTGTTCTCTGTCAGTGTGTTAATATTGCTGAGGACAGTGGGGGTGTTTTACACTTCACAGGGTTTATCTGACTGTGGGTCATGATATACACAGTGTGTCAGTGAGTGTGTTAATATTAATCTGTGTACTCTGTCAGTGTGTTAATATTCCTGAGGACAGTGGGGGTGTTTTACACTTCACCGGGTGTATCTGACTGTGGGTCATGATATACACAGTGTGTCAGTGAGAGTGTTAATATTAATCTGTGTTCTCTGTCAGTGTGTTAATATTCCTGAGGACAGTGGGGATGTTTTACACTTCACAGGGTGTATCTGACTGTGGGTCATTATATACACAGTGTGTCAGTGAGAGTGTTAATATTAATCTGTGTTCTCTGTCAGTGTGTTAATATTACTGAGGACAGTGGGGGTGTTTTACACTTCACAGGGTGTATCCGACTGTGGGTCATGATATACAAAGTGTGTCAGTGAGTGTGTTAATATTAATCTGTGTTCTCTGTCAGTGTGCGAATATTACTGAGGACAGTGGGGGCGTTTTACACTTCACAGGGTGTATCTGACTGTGGGTCATGATGTACACAGTGTGTCAGTGAGTGTGTTAATATTAATCTGTGTTCTCTGTCAGTGTGTTAATATTACTGAGGACAGTGGGGGTGTTTTACACTTCACAGGGTGTATCTGACTGTGGGTCATGATGTACACAGTGTGTCAGTGAGTGTGTTAATATTAATCTGTGTTCTCTGTCAGTGTGTTAATATTCCTGAGGACAGTGGGGGTGTTTTACACTTCACAGGGTGTATCTGACTGTGGGTCATGATATACACAGTGTGTCAGTGAGTGTGTTAATATTAATCTGTGTTCTCTGTCAGTGTGTTAATATTACTGAGGACAGGGGGGGTATTTTACACTTCACAGGGTTTATCTGACTGTGGGTCATGATGTACACAGTGTGTCAGTGAGTCTGTTAATATTAATCTGTGTTCTCTGTCAGTGTGTTAATATTACTGAGGACAGTGGGGGTGTTTTACACTTCACCGGGTGTGTCTGACTGTGGGTCATGATATACACAGTGTGTCAGTGAGTGTGTTAATATTAATCTGTGTTCTCTGTCAGTGTGTTAATATTCCTGAGGACAGTGGTGGTGTTTTACACTTCACAGGGTGTAACTGACTGTGGGTCATGATATACACAGTGTGTCAGTGAGTGTGTTAATATTAATCTGTGTTCTCTGTCAGTGTGTTAATATTACTGAGGACAGTGGGGGTGTTTTACACTTCACAGGGTGTATCTGACCGTGGGTCATGATATACACAGTGTGTCAGTGAGTGTGTTAATATTAATCTGTGTTCTCTGTCAATGTAGTAATATTACTGAGGACAGTGGGGGTGTTTTACACTTCACAGGGTGTATCTGACTGTGGGTCATGATATACACAGTGTGTCAGTGAGTGTGTTAATATTAATCTGTGTTCTCTGTCAGTGTATTAATATTCCTGAGGACAGTGGGGGTGTTTTACACTTCACAGGGTGTATCTAACTGTGGGTCATGATATACACAGTGTGTCAGTGAGTGTGTTAATATTAATCAGTGTTCTCTGTCAGTGTGTTAATATTACTGAGGACAGTGGGGGTGTTTTACACTTCACAGGGTGCATCTGACTGTGGGTCATGATATACACAGTGTGTCAGTGAGTGTGTTAATATTAATCTGTGTTCTCTGTCAGTGTGTTAATATTGCTGAGGACAGTGGGGGTGTTTTACACTTCACAGGGTTTATCTGACTGTGGGTCATGATATACACAGTGTGTCAGTGAGTGTGTTAATATTAATCTGTGTTCTCTGTCAGTGTGTTAATATTGCTGAGGACAGTGGGGGTGTTTTACACTTCACAGGGTTTATCTGACTGTGGGTCATGATATACACAGTGTGTCAGTGAGTGTGTTAATATTAATCTGTGTTCTCTGTCAGTGTGGTAATATTCCTGAGGACAGTGGGGGTGTTTTACACTTCACAGGGTGTATCTGACTATGGGTCATGATATACACAGTGTGTCAGTGAGTGTGTTAATATTAATCTGTGTTCTCTGTCAGTGTGTTAATATTCCTGAGGACAGTGGGGGTGTTTTACACTTCACAGGGTGTATCTGACTGTGGGTCATGATATACACAGTGTGTCAGTGAGTGTGTTAATATTAATCTGTGTTCTCTGTCAGTGTGTTAATATTACTGAGGACAGTGGGGGTGTTTTACACTTCACAGGGTGTATCTGACTGTGGGTCATGATATACACAGTGTGTCAGTGAGTGTGTTAATATTAATCTGTGTTCTCTGTCAGTGTGTTAATATTCCTGAGGACAGTGGGGGTGTTTTACACTTCACAGGGTGTATCTGACTATGGGTCATGATATACACAGTGTGTCAGTGAGTGTGTTAATATTAATCTGTGTTCTCTGTCAGTTTGTTAATATTACTGAGGACAGTGGGGATGTTTTACACTTCACAGGGTTTATCTGACTGTGGGTCATGATATACACAGTGTGTCAGTGAGTGTGTTAATATTAATCTGTGTTCTCTGTCAGTGTGTTAATATTCCTGAGGACAGTGGGGGTGTTTTACACTTCACAGGGTTTATCTGACTGTGAGTCATGATATACACAGTGTGTCAGTGAGTGTGTTAGTATTAATCTGTGTTCTCTGTCAGTGTGTTAATATTACTGAGGACAGTGGGGGTGTTTTACACTTCACAGGGTTTATCTGACTGTGGGTCATGATGTACACAGTGTGTCAGTGAGTGTGTTAATATTAATCTGTGTTCTTTGTCAGGTGTTAATATTACTGAGGACAGTGGGTGTGTTTTACACTTCACATGGTGTATCTGACTGTGGGTCATGATGTACACAGTGTGTCAGTGAGTGTGTTAATATTAATCTGTGTACTCTGTCAGTGTGTTAATATTACTGAGGACAGTGGGGGTGTTTTACACTTCACATGGTGTATCTGACTGTGGGTCATGATGTACACAGTGTGTCAGTGAGTGTGTTAATATTAATCTGTGTACTCTGTCAGTGTGTTAATATTACTGAGGACAGTGGGGGTGTTTTACACTTCACAGGGTGTATCTGACTGTGGGTCATGATGTATACAGTGTGTCAGTGAGCGTGTTAATATTAATCTGTGTTCTCTGTCAATGTGTTAATATTCCTGAGGACAGTGGGGTTGTTTTACACTTCACATGGTGTATCTGACTGTGGGTCATGATGTACACAGTGTGTCAGTGAGTGTGTTAATATTAATCTGTGTACTCTGTCAGTGTGTTAATATTACTGAGGACAGTGGGGGTGTTTTACACTTCACAGGGTGTATCTGACTGTGGGTCATGATGTACACAGTGTGTCAGTGAGTGTGTTAATATTAATCTGTGTTCTCTGTCAGTGTGTTAATATTCCTGAGGACAGTGGGGGTGTTTTACACTTCACAGGCTGTATCTGACTGTGGGTCATGATGTACACAGTGTGTCAGTGAGTGTGTTAATATTAATCTGTGTTCTCTGTCAGTGTGTTAATATTACTGAGGACAGTGGGGGTGTTTTACACTTCACCGGGTGTATCTGACTGTGGGTCATGATGTACACAGTGTGTCAGTGAGTGTGTTAATATTAATCTGTGTTCTCTGTCAGTGTGTTAATATTACTGAGGACAGTGGGGGTGTTTTACACTTCACCGGGTGTATCTGACTGTGGGTCATGATGTACACAGTGTGTCAGTGAGTGTGTTAATATTAATCTGTGTTCTCTGTCAGTGTGTTAATATTACTGAGGACAGTGGGGGTGTTTTACACTTCACCGGGTGTATCTGACTGTGGGTCATGATGTACACTGTGTCAGTGAGTGTGTTAATATTAATCTGTGTTCTCTGTCAGTGTGTTAATATTACTGAGGACAGTGGGGGTGTTTTACACTTCACAGGGTGTATCTGACTGTGGGTCATGATGTACACTGTGTCAGTGAGTGTGTTAATATTAATCTGTGTTCTCTGTCAGTGTGTTAATATTCCTGAGGACAGTGGGGGTGTTTTACACTTCACAGGGTGTATCTGACTGTGGGTCATGATATACACAGTGTGTCAGTGAGTGTGTTAATATTAATCTGTGTTCTCTGTCAGTGTGTTAATATTCCTGAGGACAGTGGGGGTGTTTTACACTTCACAGGGTGTATCTGACTGTGGGTCATGATATACACAATGTGTCAGTGAGAGTGTTAATATTAATTTGTGTTCTCTGTCAGTGTGTTAATATTCCTGAGGACAGTGGGGGTGTTTTACACTTCACAGGGTGTATCTGACTATGGGTCATGATATACACAGTGTGTCAGTGAGTGTGTTAATATTAATCTGCGTTCTCTGTCAGTGTGTTAATATTCCTGAGGACAGTGGGGGTGTTTTACACTTCACAGGGTTTATCTGACTGTGGGTCATGATGTACACAGTGTGTCAGTGATTGTGTTAATATTAATCTGTGTTCTCTGTCAGTGTGTTAACATTCCTGAGGACTGTGGGGGTGTTTTACACTTCACAGGGTTTATCTGACTGTGAGTCATGATATACACAGTGTGTCAGTGAGTGTGTTAATATTAATCTGTGTTCTCTGTCAGTGTGTTAATATTACTGAGGACAGTGGGGGTGTTTTACACTTCACAGGGTTTATCTGACTGTGGGTCATGATGTTCACAGTGTGTCAGTGAGTGTGTTAATATTAATCTGTGTTCTCTGTCAGTGTGTTAATATTACTGAGGACAGTGGGGGTGTTTTACACTTCACAGGGTTTATCTGACTGTGGGTCATGATATACACAGTGTGTCAGTGAGTGTGTTAATATTAATCTGTGTTCTCTGTCAGTGTGTTAATATTCCTGAGGACAGTGGGGGTGTTTTACACTTCACAGGGTTTATCTGACTGTGGGTCATGATGTACACAGTGTGTCAGTGAGTGTGTTAATATTAATCTGTGTTCTCTGTCAGTGTGTTAATATTCCTGAGGACAGTGGGGATGTTTTACACTTCACAGGGTGTATCTGACTCTGGATCATGATATACACAGTGTGTCAGTGAGTGTGTTAATATTAATCTGTGTTCTCTGTCAGTGTGTTAATATTGCTGAGGACAGTGGGGGTGTTTCACACTTCACAGGGTTTATCTGACTGTGGGTCATGATATACACAGTGTGTCAGTGAGTGTGTTAATATTAATCTGTGTTCTCTGTCAGTGTGTTAATATTCCTGAGGGCAGTGTGGATGTTTTACACTTCACAGGGTGTATCTGACTGTGGGTCATAATGTACACAGTGTGTCAGTGAGTGTGTTAATATTAATCTGTGTTCTCTGTCAGTGTGTTAATATTCCTGAGGACAGTGGGGGTGTTTTACACTTCACAGGGTGTATCTGACTGTGGGTCATGATGTACACAGTGTGTCAGTGAGTGTGTTAATATTAATCTGTGTTCTCTGTCAGTGTGTTAATATTCCTGAGGACAGTGGGGGTGTTTTACACTTCACAGGGTTTATCTGAGTGCGGGTCATGATGTACACAGTGTGTCAGTGAGTGTGTTAATATTAATCTGTATACTCTGTCAGTGTGTTAATATTACCGAGGACAGTGGGGGTGTTTTACACTTCACAGGGTGTATCTGACAGAGGGTCATGATATACACAGTGTGTCAGTGAGTGTGTTAATATTAATCTGTGTTCTCTGTCATTGTGCTAATATTACCGAGGACAGTGGGGGTGTTTTACACTTCACAGGGTGTATCTGACAGTGGGTCATGATATACACAGTGTGTCAGTGAGTGTGTTAATATTAATCTGTGTTCTCTGTCAGTGTGTTAATATTACTGAGGACAGTGGGAATGTTTTACACTTCACAGGGTTTATCTGACTGTGGGTAAAGATGTACACAGTGTGTCAGTGAGTGTGTTAATATTAATCTGTGTTCTCTGTCAGTGTGTTAATATTTCTGAGGACAGTGGGGGTGTTTTACACTTCACAGGGTGTATCTGACTGTGGGTCATGATATACACAGTGTGTCAGTGAGTGTGTTAATATTAATCTGTGTTCTCTGTCATTGTGCTAATATTACTGAGGACAGTGGGGGTGTTTTACACTTCACAGGGTGTATCTGACTCTGGGTCATGATGTACACAGTGTGTCAGTGAGTGTGTTAATATTAATCTGTGTTCTCTGTCAGTGTGTTAATATTCCTGAGGACAGTGGGGGTGTTTTACACTTCACAGGGTGTATCTGACTGTGGGTCATGATGTACACAGTGTGTCAGTGAGTGTGATAATATTAATCTGTGTTCTCTGTCAGTGTGTTAATATTACTGAGGACAGTGGGGATGTTTTACACTTCACAGGGTTTATCTGACTGTGGGTCATGATATACACAGTGTGTCAGTGAGTGTGTTAATATTAATCTGTGTTCTCTGTCAGTGTGTTAATATTCCTGAGGACAGTGGGGGTGTTTTACACTTCACAGGGTGTATCTGACTGTGGGTCATGATGTACACAGTGTGTCAGTGAGTGTGTTAATATTAATCTGTGTTCTCTGTCAGTGTGTTAATATTACTGAGGACAGTGGGGGTGTTTTACACTTCACAGGGTTTATCTGACTGTGGGTCATGATGTACACAGTGTGTCAGTGAGTGTGTTAATATTAATCTGTGTTCTCTGTCAATGTGTTAATATTACTGAGGACAGTGGGGGTGTTTTACACTTCACAGGGTTTATCTGACTGTGAGTCATGATATACACAGTGTGTCAGTGAGTGTGTTAGTATTAATCTGTGTTCTCTGTCAGTGTGTTAATATTACTGAGGACAGTGGGGGTGTTTTACACTTCACAGGGTTTATCTGACTGTGGGTCATGATGTACACAGTGTGTCAGTGAGTGTGTTAATATTAATCTGTGTTCTTTGTCAGGTGTTAATATTACTGAGGACAGTGGGTGTGTTTTACACTTCACATGGTGTATCTGACTGTGAGTCATGATGTACACAGTGTGTCAGTGAGTGTGTTAATATTAATCTGTGTACTCTGTCAGTGTGTTAATATTACTGAGGACAGTGGGGGTGTTTTACACTTCACATGGTGTATCTGACTGTGGGTCATGATGTACACAGTGTGTCAGTGAGTGTGTTAATATTAATCTGTGTACTCTGTCAGTGTGTTAATATTACTGAGGACAGTGGGGGTGTTTTACACTTCACAGGGTGTATCTGACTGTGGGTCATGATGTATACAGTGTGTCAGTGAGCGTGTTAATATTAATCTGTGTTCTCTGTCAATGTGTTAATATTACTGAGGACAGTGGGGGTGTTTTACACTTCACAGGGTTTATCTGACTGTGGGTCATGATGTACACAGTGTGTCAGTGAGTGTGTTAATATTAATCTGTGTTCTCTGTCAGTGTGTTAATATTCCTGAGGACAGTGGGGGTGTTTTACACTTCACAGGCTGCATCTGACTGTGGGTCATGATATACACAGTGTGTCAGTGAGTGTGTTAATATTAATCTGTGTTCTCTGTCAGTGTGTTAATATTCCTGAGGACAGTGGGGGTGTTTTACACTTCACAGGGTGTATCTGACTATGGGTCATGATATACACAGTGTGTCAGTGAGTGTGTTAATATTAATCTGTGTTCTCTGTCAGTTTGTTAATATTACTGAGGACAGTGGGGATGTTTTACACTTCACAGGGTTTATCTGACTGTGGGTCATGATATACACAGTGTGTCAGTGAGTGTGTTAATATTAATCTGTGTTCTCTGTCAGTGTGTTAATATTCCTGAGGACAGTGGGGGTGTTTTACACTTCACAGGGTGTATCTGACTGTGGGTCATGATGTACACAGTGTGTCAGTGAGTGTGTTAATATTAATCTGTGTTCTCTGTCAGTGTGTTAATATTACTGAGGACAGTGGGGGTGTTTTACACTTCACAGGGTTTATCTGACTGTGGGTCATGATGTACACAGTGTGTCAGTGAGTGTGTTAATATTAATCTGTGTTCTCTGTCAGTGTGTTAATATTACTGAGGACAGTGGGGGTGTTTTACACTTCACAGGGTTTATCTGACTGTGAGTCATGATATACACAGTGTGTCAGTGAGTGTGTTAGTATTAATCTGTGTTCTCTGTCAGTGTGTTAATATTACTGAGGACAGTGGGGGTGTTTTACACTTCACAGGGTTTATCTGACTGTGGGTCATGATGTACACAGTGTGTCAGTGAGTGTGTTAATATTAATCTGTGTTCTTTGTCAGGTGTTAATATTACTGAGGACAGTGGGTGTGTTTTACACTTCACATGGTGTATCTGACTGTGGGTCATGATGTACACAGTGTGTCAGTGAGTGTGTTAATATTAATCTGTGTACTCTGTCAGTGTGTTAATATTACTGAGGACAGTGGGGGTGTTTTACACTTCACATGGTGTATCTGACTGTGGGTCATGATGTACACAGTGTGTCAGTGAGTGTGTTAATATTAATCTGTGTACTCTGTCAGTGTGTTAATATTACTGAGGACAGTGGGGGTGTTTTACACTTCACAGGGTGTATCTGACTGTGGGTCATGATGTATACAGTGTGTCAGTGAGCGTGTTAATATTAATCTGTGTTCTCTGTCAATGTGTTAATATTACTGAGGACAGTGGGGGTGTTTTACACTTCACAGGGTTTATCTGACTGTGGGTCATGATGTACACAGTGTGTCAGTGAGTGTGTTAATATTAATCTGTGTTCTCTGTCAGTGTGTTAATATTCCTGAGGACAGTGGGGGTGTTTTACACTTCACAGGCTGTATCTGACTGTGGGTCATGATGTACACAGTGTGTCAGTGAGTGTGTTAATATTAATCTGTGTTCTCTGTCAGTGTGTTAATATTACTGAGGACAGTGGGGGTGTTTTACACTTCACCGGGTGTATCTGACTGTGGGTCATGATGTACACAGTGTGTCAGTGAGTGTGTTAATATTAATCTGTGTTCTCTGTCAGTGTGTTAATATTACTGAGGACAGTGGGGGTGTTTTACACTTCATAGTGTGTATCTGACTGTGGGTCATGATGTACACAGTGTGTCAGTGAGTGTGTTAATATTAATCTGTGTTCTCTGTCAGTGTGTTAATATTACTGAGGACAGTGGGGGTGTTTTACACTTCACCGGGTGTATCTGACTGTGGGTCATGATGTACACTGTGTCAGTGAGTGTGTTAATATTAATCTGTGTTCTCTGTCAGTGTGTTAATATTACTGAGGACAGTGGGGGTGTTTTACACTTCACAGGGTGTATCTGACTGTGGGTCATGATGTACACTGTGTCAGTGAGTGTGTTAATATTAATCTGTGTTCTCTGTCAGTGTGTTAATATTCCTGAGGACAGTGGGGGTGTTTTACACTTCACAGGGTGTATCTGACTGTGGGTCATGATATACACAGTGTGTCAGTGAGTGTGTTAATATTAATCTGTGTTCTCTGTCAGTGTGTTAATATTCCTGAGGACAGTGGGGGTGTTTTACACTTCACAGGGTGTATCTGACTGTGGGTCATGATATACACAATGTGTCAGTGAGATTGTTAATATTAATCTGTGTTCTCTGTCAGTGTGTTAATATTACTGAGGACAGTGGGGGTGTTTTACACTTCACAGGGTGTAACTGACTGTGGGTCATGATATACACAGTGTGTCAGTGAGTGTGTTAATATTAATCTGTGTTCTCTGTCAGTGTGTTAATATTCCTGAGGACAGTGGGGGTGTTTTACACTTCACAGGGTTTATCTGACTGTGGGTCATGATGTACACAGTGTGTCAGTGAGTGTGTTAATATTAATCTGTGTACTCTGTCAGTGTGTTAATATTCCTGAGGACTGTGGGGGTGTTTTACACTTCACAGGGTTTATCTGACTGTGAGTCATGATATACACAGTGTGTCAGTGAGTGTGTTAATATTAATCTGTGTTCTCTGTCAGTGTGTTAATATTACTGAGGACAGTGGGGGTGTTTTACACTTCAGAGGGTTTATCTGACTGTGGGTCATGATGTTCACAGTGTGTCAGTGAGTGTGTTAATATTAATCTGTGTTCTCTGTCAGTGTGTTAATATTACTGAGGACAGTGGGGGTGTTTTACACTTCACAGGGTTTATCTGACTGTGGGTCATGATATACACAGTGTGTCAGTGAGTGTGTTAATATTAATCTGTGTTATCTGTCAGTGTGTTAATATTACTGAGGACAGTGGGGGTGTTTTACACTTCACAGGGTGTATCTGACTGTGGGTCATGATATACACAGTGTGTCAGTGAGTGTGTTAATATTAATCTGTGTTCTCTGTCAGTGTGTTAATATTGCTGAGGACAGTGGGGGTGTTTTACACTTCACAGGGTGTATCTGACTCTGGATCATGATATACACAGTGTGTCAGTGAGTGTGTTAATATTAATCTGTGTTCTCTGTCAGTGTGTTAATATTGCTGAGGACAGTGGGGGTGTTTTACACTTCACAGGGTTTATCTGACTGTGGGTCATGATATACACAGTGTGTCAGTGAGTGTGTTAATATTAATCTGTGTTCTCTGTCAGTGTGTTAATATTCCTGAGGACAGTGGGGGTGTTTTACACTTCACAGGGTTTATCTGACTGTGGGTCATGATGTACACAGTGTGTCAGTGAGTGTGTTAATATTAATCTGTGTTCTCTGTCAGTGTGTTAATATTCCTGAGGACAGTGGGGATGTTTTACACTTCACAGGGTGTATCTGACTCTGGATCATGATATACACAGTGTGTCAGTGAGTGTGTTAATATTAATCTGTGTTCTCTGTCAGTGTGTTAATATTGCTGAGGACAGTGGGGGTGTTTTACACTTCACAGGGTTTATCTGACTGTGGGTCATGATATACACAGTGTGACAGTGAGTGTGTTAATATTAATCTGTGTTCTCTGTCAGTGTGTTAATATTCCTGAGGGCAGTGTGGATGTTTTACACTTCACAGGGTGTATCTGACTGTGGGTCATAATGTACACAGTGTGTCAGTGAGTGTGTTAATATTAATCTGTGTTCTCTGTCAGTGTGTTAATATTCCTGAGGACAGTGGGGGTGTTTTACACTTCACAGGGTGTATCTGACTGTGGGTCATGATGTACACAGTGTGTCAGTGAGTGTGTTAATATTAATCTGTGTTCTCTTTCAGTGTGTTAATATTCCTGAGGACAGGGGGGGTGTTTTACACTTCACAGGGTTTATCTGAGTGTGGGTCATGATGTACACAGTGTGTCAGTGAGTGTGTTAATATTAATCTGTATACTCTGTCAGTGTGTTAATATTACCGAGGACAGTGGGGGTGTTTTACACTTCACAGGGTGTATCTGACAGTGGGTCATGATATACACAGTGTGTCAGTGAGTGTGTTAATATTAATCTGTGTTCTCTGTCATTGTGCTAATATTACCGAGGACAGTGGGGGTGTTTTACACTTCACAGGGTGTATCTGACAGTGGGTCATGATATACACAGTGTGTCAGTGAGTGTGTTAATATTAATCTGTGTTCTCTGTCAGTGTGTTAATATTACTGAGGACAGTGGGAATGTTTTACACTTCACAGGGTTTATCTGACTGTGGGTCATGATGTACACAGTGTGTCAGTGAGTGTGTTAATATTAATCTGTGTTCTCTGTCAGTGTGTTAATATTACTGAGGACAGTGGGGGTGTTTTACACTTCACAGGGTGTATCTGACTGTGGGTCATGATATACACAGTGTGTCAGTGAGTGTGTTAATATTAATCTGTGTTCTCTGTCATTGTGCTAATATTACTGAGGACAGTGCGGGTGTTTTACACTTCACAGGGTGCATCTGACTCTGGGTCATGATGTACACAGTGTGTCAGTGAGTGTGTTAATATTAATCTGTGTTCTCTGTCAGTGTGTTAATATTCCTGAGGACAGTGGGGGTGTTTTACACTTCACAGGGTGTATCTGACTGTGGGTCATGATGTACACAGTGTGTCAGTGAGTGTGTTAATATTAATCTGTGTTCTCTGTCAGTGTGTTAATATTACTGAGGACAGTGGGGATGTTTTACACTTCACAGGGTTTATCTGACTGTGGGTCATGATATACACAGTGTGTCAGTGAGTGTGTTAATATTAATCTGTGTTCTCTGTCAGTGTGTTAATATTCCTGAGGACAGTGGGGGTGTTTTACACTTCACAGGGTGTATCTGACTCTGGGTCATGATGTACACAGTGTGTCAGTGAGTGTGTTAATATTAATCTGTGTTCTCTGTCAGTGTGTTAATATTACTGAGGACAGTGGGGGTGTTTTACACTTCACAGGGTGTATCTGACTGTGGGTCATGATGTACACAGTGTGTCAGTGAGTGTGTTAATATTAATCTGTGTTCTCTGTCAGTGTGTTAATATTACTGAGGACAGTGGGGGTGTTTTACACTTCACAGGGTTTATCTGACTGTGAGTCATGATATACACAGTGTGTCAGTGAGTGTGTTAGTATTAATCTGTGTTCTCTGTCAGTGTGTTAATATTACTGAGGACAGTGGGGGTGTTTTACACTTCACAGGGTTTATCTGACTGTGGGTCATGATGTACACAGTGTGTCAGTGAGTGTGTTAATATTAATCTGTGTTCTTTGTCAGGTGTTAATATTACTGAGGACAGTGGGTGTGTTTTACACTTCACATGGTGTATCTGACTGTGAGTCATGATGTACACAGTGTGTCAGTGAGTGTGTTAATATTAATCTGTGTACTCTGTCAGTGTGTTAATATTACTGAGGACAGTGGGGGTGTTTTACACTTCACATGGTGTATCTGACTGTGGGTCATGATGTACACAGTGTGTCAGTGAGTGTGTTAATATTAATCTGTGTACTCTGTCAGTGTGTTAATATTACTGAGGACAGTGGGGGTGTTTTACACTTCACAGGGTGTATCTGACTGTGGGTCATGATGTATACAGTGTGTCAGTGAGCGTGTTAATATTAATCTGTGTTCTCTGTCAATGTGTTAATATTACTGAGGACAGTGGGGGTGTTTTACACTTCACAGGGTTTATCTGACTGTGGGTCATGATGTACACAGTGTGTCAGTGAGTGTGTTAATATTAATCTGTGTTCTCTGTCAGTGTGTTAATATTCCTGAGGACAGTGGGGGTGTTTTACACTTCACAGGCTGTATCTGACTCTGGGTCATGATGTACACAGTGTGTCAGTGAGTGTGTTAATATTAATCTGTGTTCTCTGTCAGTGTGTTAATATTACTGAGGACAGTGGGGGTGTTTTACACTTCACCGGGTGTATCTGACTGTGGGTCATGATGTACACAGTGTGTCAGTGAGTGTGTTAATATTAATCTGTGTTCTCTGTCAGTGTGTTAATATTACTGAGGACAGTGGGGGTGTTTTACACTTCATAGGGTGTATCTGACTGTGGGTCATGATGTACACAGTGTGTCAGTGAGTGTGTTAATATTAATCTGTGTTCTCTGTCAGTGTGTTAATATTACTGAGGACAGTGGGGGTGTTTTACACTTCACCGGGTGTATCTGACTCTGGGTCATGATGTACACAGTGTGTCAGTGAGTGTGTTAATATTAATCTGTGTTCTCTGTCAGTGTGTAAATATTACTGAGGACAGTGGGGGTGTTTTACACTTCACAGGGTGTATCTGACTGTGGGTCATGATGTACACAGTGTGTCAGTGAGTGTGTTAATATTAATCTGTGTTCTCTGTCAGTGTGTTAATATTCCTGAGGACAGTGGGGGTGTTTTACACTTCACAGGGTGTATCTGACTGTGGGTCATGATATACACAGTGTGTCAGTGAGTGTCTTAATATTAATCTGTGTTCTCTGTCAGTGTGTTAATATTCCTGAGGACAGTGGGGGTGTTTTACACTTCACAGGGTGTATCTGACTGTGGGTCATGATATACACAATGTGTCAGTGAGAGTGTTAATATTAATCTGTGTTCTCTGTCAGTGTGTTAATATTACTGAGGACAGTGGGGGTGTTTTACACTTCACAGGGTGTAACTGACTGTGGGTCATGATATACACAGTGTGTCAGTGAGTGTGTTAATATTAATCTGTGTTCTCTGTCAGTGTGTTAATATTCCTGAGGACAGTGGGGGTGTTTTACACTTCACAGGGTTTATCTGACTGTGGGTCATGATGTACACAGTGTGTCAGTGAGTGTGTTAATATTAATCTGCGTTCTCTGTCAGTGTGTTAATATTCCTGAGGACTGTGGGGGTGTTTTACACTTCACAGGGTTTATCTGACTGTGAGTCATGATATACACAGTGTGTCAGTGAGTGTGTTAATATTAATCTGTGTTCTCTGTCAGTGTGTTAATATTACTGAAGACAGTGGGGGTGTTTTACACTTCACAGGGTTTATCTGACTGTGGGTCATGATGTTCACAGTGTGTCAGTGAGTGTGTTAATATTAATCTGTGTTCTCTGTCAGTGTGTTAATATTACTGAGGACAGTGGGGGTGTTTTACACTTCACAGGGTTTATCTGACTGTGGGTCATGATATACACAGTGTGTCAGTGAGTGTGTTAATATTAATCTGTGTTCTCTGTCAGTGGGTTAATATTACTGAGGACAGTGGGGGTGTTTTACACTTCACAGGGTTTATCTGACTGTGGGTCATGATGTACACAGTGTGTCAGTGAGTGTGTTAATATTAATCTGTGTTCTCTGTCAGTGTGTTAATATTCCTGAGGACAGTGGGGATGTTTTACACTTCACAGGGTGTATCTGACTCTGGATCATGATATACACAGTGTGTCAGTGAGTGTGTTAATATTAATCTGTGTTCTCTGTCAGTGTGTTAATATTGCTGAGGACAGTGGGGGTGTTTTACACTTCACAGGGTTTATCTGACTGTGGGTCATGATATACACAGTGTGTCAGTGAGTGTGTTAATATTAATCTGTGTTCTCTGTCAGTGTGTTAATATTCCTGAGGGCAGTGTGGATGTTTTACACTTCACAGGGTGTATCTGACTGTGGGTCATAATGTACACAGTGTGTCAGTGAGTGTGTTAATATTAATCTGTGTTCTCTGTCAGTGTGTTAATATTCCTGAGGACAGTGGGGGTGTTTTACACTTCACAGGGTGTATCTGACTGTGGGTCATGATGTACACAGTGTGTCAGTGAGTGTGTTAATATTAATCTGTGTTCTCTGTCAGTGTGTTAATATTCCTGAGGACAGTGGGGGTGTTTTACACTTCACAGGGTTTATCTGAGTGTGGGTCATGATGTACACAGTGTGTCAGTGAGTGTGTTAATATTAATCTGTATACTCTGTCAGTGTGTTAATATTACCGAGGACAGTGGGGGTGTTTTACACTTCACAGGGTGTATCTGACAGTGGGTCATGATATACACAGTGTGTCAGTGAGTGTGTTAATATTAATCTGTGTTCTCTGTCATTGTGCTAATATTACCGAGGACAGTGGGGGTGTTTTACACTTCACAGGGTGTATCTGACAGTGGGTCATGATATACACAGTGTGTCAGTGAGTGTGTTAATATTAATCTGTGTTCTCTGTCAGTGTGTTAATATTAATGAGGACAGTGGGAATGTTTTACACTTCACAGGGTTTATCTGACTGTGGGTCATGATGTACACAGTGTGTCAGTGAGTGTGTTAATATTAATCTGTGTTCTCTGTCAGTGTGTTAATATTACTGAGGACAGTGGGGGTGTTTTACACTTCACAGGGTGTATCTGACTGTGGGTCATGATATACACAGTGTGTCAGTGAGTGTGTTAATATTAATCTGTGTTCTCTGTCATTGTGCTAATATTACTGAGGACAGTGGGGGTGTTTTACACTTCACAGGGTGTATCTGACTCTGGGTCATGATGTACACAGTGTGTCAGTGAGTGTGTTAATATTAATCTGTGTTCTCTGTCAGTGTGTTAATATTCCTGAGGACAGTGGGGGTGTTTTACACTTCACAGGGTGTATCTGACTGTGGGTCATGATGTACACAGTGTGTCAGTGAGTGTGTTAATATTAATCTGTGTTCTCTGTCAGTGTGTTAATATTACTGAGGACAGTGGGGATGTTTTACACTTCACAGGGTTTATCTGACTGTGGGTCATGATATACACAGTGTGTCAGTGAGTGTGTTAATATTAATCTGTGTTCTCTGTCAGTGTGTTAATATTCCTGAGGACAGTGGGGGTGTTTTACACTTCACAGGGTGTATCTGACTGTGGGTCATGATGTACACAGTGTGTCAGTGAGTGTGTTAATATTAATCTGTGTTCTCTGTCAGTGTGTTAATATTACTGAGGACAGTGGGGGTGTTTTACACTTCACAGGGTTTATCTGACTGTGGGTCATGATGTACACAGTGTGTCAGTGAGTGTGTTAATATTAATCTGTGTTCTCTGTCAGTGTGTTAATATTACTGAGGACAGTGGGGGTGTTTTACACTTCACAGGGTTTATCTGACTGTGAGTCATGATATACACAGTGTGTCAGTGAGTGTGTTAGTATTAATCTGTGTTCTCTGTCAGTGTGTTAATATTACTGAGGACAGTGGGGGTGTTTTACACTTCACAGGGTTTATCTGACTGTGGGTCATGATGTACACAGTGTGTCAGTGAGTGTGTTAATATTAATCTGTGTTCTTTGTCAGGTGTTAATATTACTGAGGACAGTGGGTGTGTTTTACACTTCACATGGTGTATTTGACTGTGAGTCATGATGTACACAGTGTGTCAGTGAGTGTGTTAATATTAATCTGTGTACTCTGTCAGTGTGTTAATATTACTGAGGACAGTGGGGGTGTTTTACACTTCACATGGTGTATCTGACTGTGGGTCATGATGTACACAGTGTGTCAGTGAGTGTGTTAATATTAATCTGTGTACTCTGTCAGTGTGTTAATATTACTGAGGACAGTGGGGGTGTTTTACACTTCACAGGGTGTATCTGACTGTGGGTCATGATGTATACAGTGTGTCAGTGAGCGTGTTAATATTAATCTGTGTTCTCTGTCAATGTGTTAATATTACTGAGGACAGTGGGGGTGTTTTACACTTCACAGGGTTTATCTGACTGTGGGTCATGATGTACACAGTGTGTCAGTGAGTGTGTTAATATTAATCTGTGTTCTCTGTCAGTGTGTTAATATTCCTGAGGACAGTGGGGGTGTTTTACACTTCACAGGCTGTATCTGACTGTGGGTCATGATGTACACAGTGTGTCAGTGAGTGTGTTAATATTAATCTGTGTTCTCTGTCAGTGTGTTAATATTACTGAGGACAGTGGGGGTGTTTTACACTTCACCGGGTGTATCTGACTGTGGGTCATGATGTACACAGTGTGTCAGTGAGGGTGTTAATATTAATCTGTGTTCTCTGTCAGTGTGTTAATATTACTGAGGACAGTGGGGGTGTTTTACACTTCATAGGGTGTATCTGACTGTGGGTCATGATGTACACAGTGTGTCAGTGAGTGTGTTAATATTAATCTGTGTTCTCTGTCAGTGTGTTAATATTACTGAGGACAGTGGGGGTGTTTTACACTTCACCGGGTGTATCTGACTCTGGGTCATGATGTACACAGTGTGTCAGTGAGTGTGTTAATATTAATCTGTGTTCTCTGTCAGTGTGTTAATATTACTGAGGACAGTGGGGGTGTTTTACACTTCACAGGTTGTATCTGACTGTGGGTCATGATGTACACAGTGTGTCAGTGAGTGTGTTAATATTAATCTGTGTTCTCTGTCAGTGTGTTAATATTCCTGAGGACAGTGGGGGTGTTTTACACTTCACAGGGTGTATCTGACTGTGGGTCATGATATACACAGTGTGTCAGTGAGTGTGTTAATATTAATCTGTGTTCTCTGTCAGTGTGTTAATATTCCTGAGGACAGTGGGGGTGTTTTACACTTCACAGGGTGTATCTGACTGTGGGTCATGATATACACAATGTGTCAGTGAGAGTGTTAATATTAATCTGTGTTCTCTGTCAGTGTGTTAATATTACTGAGGACAGTGGGGGTGTTTTACACTTCACAGGGTGTAACTGACTGTGGGTCATGATATACACAGTGTGTCAGTGAGTGTGTTAATATTAATCTGTGTTCTCTGTCAGTGTGTTAATATTCCTGAGGACAGTGGGGGTGTTTTACACTTCACAGGGTTTATCTGACTGTGGGTCATGATGTACACAGTGTGTCAGTGAGTGTGTTAATATTAATCTGTGTTCTCTGTCAGTGTGTTAATATTCCTGAGGACTGTGGGGGTGTTTTACACTTCACAGGGTTTATCTGACTGTGAGTCATGATATACACAGTGTGTCAGTGAGTGTGTTAATATTAATCTGTGTTCTCTGTCAGTGTGTTAATATTACTGAAGACAGTGGGGGTGTTTTACACTTCACAGGGTTTATCTGACTGTGGGTCATGATGTTCACAGTGTGTCAGTGAGTGTGTTAATATTAATCTGTGTTCTCTGTCAGTGTGTTAATATTACTGAGGACAGTGGGGGTGTTTTACACTTCACAGGGTTTATCTGACTGTGGGTCATGATATACACAGTGTGTCAGTGAGTGTGTTAATATTAATCTGTGTTCTCTGTCAGTGTGTTAATATTACTGAGGACAGTGGGGGTGTTTTACACTTCACAGGGTGTATCTGACTGTGGGTCATGATATACACAGTGTGTCAGTGAGTGTGTTAATATTAATCTGTGTTCTCTGTCAGTGTGTTAATATTCCTGAGGACAGTGGGGGTGTTTTACACTTCACAGGGTTTATCTGACTGTGGGTCATGATGTACACAGTGTGTCAGTGAGTGTGTTAATATTAATCTGTGTTCTCTGTCAGTGTGTTAATATTCCTGAGGACAGTGGGGATGTTTTACACTTCACAGGGTGTATCTGACTCTGGATCATGATATACACAGTGTGTCAGTGAGTGTGTTAATATTAATCTGTGTTCTCTGTCAGTGTGTTAATATTGCTGAGGACAGTGGGGGTGTTTTACACTTCACAGGGTTTATCTGACTGTGGGTCATGATATACACAGTGTGTCAGTGAGTGTGTTAATATTAATCTGTGTTCTCTGTCAGTGTGTTAATATTCCTGAGGGCAGTGTGGATGTTTTACACTTCACAGGGTGTATCTGACTGTGGGTCATAATGTACACAGTGTGTCAGTGAGTGTGTTAATATTAATCTGTGTTCTCTGTCAGTGTGTTAATATTCCTGAGGACAGTGGGGGTGTTTTACACTTCACAGGGTGTATCTGACTGTGGGTCATGATGTACACAGTGTGTCAGTGAGTGTGTTAATATTAATCTGTGTTCTCTGTCAGTGTGTTAATATTCCTGAGGACAGTGGGGGTGTTTTACACTTCACAGGGTTTATCTGAGTGTGGGTCATGATGTACACAGTGTGTCAGTGAGTGTGTTAATATTAATCTGTGTACTCTGTCAGTGTGTTAATATTACCGAGGACAGTGGGGGTGTTTTACACTTCACAGGGTGTATCTGACAGTGGGTCATGATATACACAGTGTGTCAGTGAGTGTGTTAATATTAATCTGTGTTCTCTGTCATTGTGCTAATATTACCGAGGACAGTGGGGGTGTTTTACACTTCACAGGGTGTATCTGACAGTGGGTCATGATATACACAGTGTGTCAGTGAGTGTGTTAATATTAATCTGTGTTCTCTGTCAGTGTGTTAATATTACTGAGGACAGTGGGAATGTTTTACACTTCACAGGGTTTATCTGACTGTGGGTCATGATGTACACAGTGTGTCAGTGAGTGTGTTAATATTAATCTGTGTTCTCTGTCAGTGTGTTAATATTACTGAGGACAGTGGGGGTGTTTTACACTTCACAGGGTGTATCTGACTGTGGGTCATGATATACACAGTGTGTCAGTGAGTGTGTTAATATTAATCTGTGTTCTCTGTCATTGTGCTAATATTACTGAGGACAGTGGGGGTGTTTTACACTTCACAGGGTGTATCTGACTGTGGGTCATGATGTACACAGTGTGTCAGTGAGTGTGTTAATATTAATCTGTGTTCTCTGTCAGTGTGTTAATATTACTGAGGACAGTGGGGGTGTTTTACACTTCACAGGGTGTATCTGACTGTGGGTCATGATATACACAGTGTGTCAGTGAGTGTGTTAATATTAATCTGTGTTCTCTGTCATTGTGCTAATATTACTGAGGACAGTGGGGGTGTTTTACACTTCACAGGGTGTATCTGACTGTGGGTCATGATGTACACAGTGTGTCAGTGAGTGTGTTAATATTAATCTGTGTTCTCTGTCAGTGTGTTAATATTACTGAGGACAGTGGGGGTGTTTTACACTTCACCGGGTGTCTCTGACTCTGGGTCATGATGTACACAGTGTGTCAGTGAGTGTGTTAATATTAATCTGTGTTCTCTGTCAGTGTGTTAATATTCCTGAGGACAGTGGGGGTGTTTTACACTTCACAGGGTGTATCTGACTGTGGGTCATGATGTACACAGTGTGTCAGTGAGTGTGTTAATATTAATCTGTGTTCTCTGTCAGTGTGTTAATATTACTGAGGACAGTGGGGGTGTTTTACACTTCACAGGGTTTATCTGACTGTGGGTCATGATGTACACAGTGTGTCAGTGAGTGTGTTAATATTAATCTGTGTTCTCTGTCAGTGTGTTAATATTACTGAGGACAGTGGGGGTGTTTTACACTTCACAGGGTTTATCTGACTGTGAGTCATGATATACACAGTGTGTCAGTGAGTGTGTTAGTATTAATCTGTGTTCTCTGTCAGTGTGTTAATATTACTGAGGACAGTGGGGGTGTTTTACACTTCACAGGGTTTATCTGACTGTGGGTCATGATGTACACAGTGTGTCAGTGAGTGTGTTAATATTAATCTGTGTTCTTTGTCAGGTGTTAATATTACTGAGGACAGTGGGTGTGTTTTACACTTCACATGGTGTATTTGACTGTGAGTCATGATGTACACAGTGTGTCAGTGAGTGTGTTAATATTAATCTGTGTACTCTGTCAGTGTGTTAATATTACTGAGGACAGTGGGGGTGTTTTACACTTCACATGGTGTATCTGACTGTGGGTCATGATGTACACAGTGTGTCAGTGAGTGTGTTAATATTAATCTGTGTACTCTGTCAGTGTGTTAATATTACTGAGGACAGTGGGGGTGTTTTACACTTCACAGGGTGTATCTGACTGTGGGTCATGATGTATACAGTGTGTCAGTGAGCGTGTTAATATTAATCTGTGTTCTCTGTCAATGTGTTAATATTACTGAGGACAGTGGGGGTGTTTTACACTTCACAGGGTTTATCTGACTGTGGGTCATGATGTACACAGTGTGTCAGTGAGTGTGTTAATATTAATCTGTGTTCTCTGTCAGTGTGTTAATATTCCTGAGGACAGTGGGGGTGTTTTACACTTCACAGGCTGTATCTGACTGTGGGTCATGATGTACACAGTGTGTCAGTGAGTGTGTTAATATTAATCTGTGTTCTCTGTCAGTGTGTTAATATTACTGAGGACAGTGGGGGTGTTTTACACTTCACCGGGTGTATCTGACTGTGGGTCATGATGTACACAGTGTGTCAGTGAGGGTGTTAATATTAATCTGTGTTCTCTGTCAGTGTGTTAATATTACTGAGGACAGTGGGGGTGTTTTACACTTCATAGGGTGTATCTGACTGTGGGTCATGATGTACACAGTGTGTCAGTGAGTGTGTTAATATTAATCTGTGTTCTCTGTCAGTGTGTTAATATTACTGAGGACAGTGGGGGTGTTTTACACTTCACCGGGTGTATCTGACTCTGGGTCATGATGTACACAGTGTGTCAGTGAGTGTGTTAATATTAATCTGTGTTCTCTGTCAGTGTGTTAATATTACTGAGGACAGTGGGGGTGTTTTACACTTCACAGGGTGTATCTGACTGTGGGTCATGATGTACACAGTGTGTCAGTGAGTGTGGTAATATTAATCTGTGTTCTCTGTCAGTGTGTTAATATTCCTGAGGACAGTGGGGGTGTTTTACACTTCACAGGGTGTATCTGACTGTGGGTCATGATATACACAGTGTGTCAGTGAGTGTGTTAATATTAATCTGTGTTCTCTGTCAGTGTGTTAATATTCCTGAGGACAGTGGGGGTGTTTTACACTTCACAGGGTGTATCTGACTGTGGGTCATGATATACACAATGTGTCAGTGAGAGTGTTAATATTAATCTGTGTTCTCTGTCAGTGTGTTAATATTACTGAGGACAGTGGGGGTGTTTTACACTTCACAGGGTGTAACTGACTGTGGGTCATGATATACACAGTGTGTCAGTGAGTGTGTTAATATTAATCTGTGTTCTCTGTCAGTGTGTTAATATTCCTGAGGACAGTGGGGGTGTTTTACACTTCACAGGGTTTATCTGACTGTGGGTCATGATGTACACAGTGTGTCAGTGAGTGTGTTAATATTAATCTGTGTTCTCTGTCAGTGTGTTAATATTCCTGAGGACTGTGGGGGTGTTTTACACTTCACAGGGTTTATCTGACTGTGAGTCATGATATACACAGTGTGTCAGTGAGTGTGTTAATATTAATCTGTGTTCTCTGTCAGTGTGTTAATATTACTGAAGACAGTGGGGGTGTTTTACACTTCACAGGGTTTATCTGACTGTGGGTCATGATGTTCACAGTGTGTCAGTGAGTGTGTTAATATTAATCTGTGTTCTCTGTCAGTGTGTTAATATTACTGAGGACAGTGGGGGTGTTTTACACTTCACAGGGTTTATCTGACTGTGGGTCATGATATACACAGTGTGTCAGTGAGTGTGTTAATATTAATCTGTGTTCTCTGTCAGTGTGTTAATATTACTGAGGACAGTGGGGGTGTTTTACACTTCACAGGGTGTATCTGACTGTGGGTCATGATATACACAGTGTGTCAGTGAGTGTGTTAATATTAATCTGTGTTCTCTGTCAGTGTGTTAATATTCCTGAGGACAGTGGGGGTGTTTTACACTTCACAGGGTTTATCTGACTGTGGGTCATGATGTACACAGTGTGTCAGTGAGTGTGTTAATATTAATCTGTGTTCTCTGTCAGTGTGTTAATATTCCTGAGGACAGTGGGGGTGTTTTACACTTCACAGGGTGTATCTGACTGTGGGTCATGATGTACACAGTGTGTCAGTGAGTGTGTTAATATTAATCTGTGTTCTCTGTCAGTGTGTTAATATTCCTGAGGACAGTGGGGGTGTTTTACACTTCACAGGGTTTATCTGAGTGTGGGTCATGATGTACACAGTGTGTCAGTGAGTGTGTTAATATTAATCTGTGTACTCTGTCAGTGTGTTAATATTACCGAGGACAGTGGGGGTGTTTTACACTTCACAGGGTGTATCTGACAGTGGGTCATGATATACACAGTGTGTCAGTGAGTGTGTTAATATTAATCTGTGTTCTCTGTCATTGTGCTAATATTACCGAGGACAGTGGGGGTGTTTTACACTTCACAGGGTGTATCTGACAGTGGGTCATGATATACACAGTGTGTCAGTGAGTGTGTTAATATTAATCTGTGTTCTCTGTCAGTGTGTTAATATTACTGAGGACAGTGGGAATGTTTTACACTTCACAGGGTTTATCTGACTGTGGGTCATGATGTACACAGTGTGTCAGTGAGTGTGTTAATATTAATCTGTGTTCTCTGTCAGTGTGTTAATATTACTGAGGACAGTGGGGGTGTTTTACACTTCACAGGGTGTATCTGACTGTGGGTCATGATATACACAGTGTGTCAGTGAGTGTGTTAATATTAATCTGTGTTCTCTGTCATTGTGCTAATATTACTGAGGACAGTGGGGGTGTTTTACACTTCACAGGGTGTATCTGACTGTGGGTCATGATGTACACAGTGTGTCAGTGAGTGTGTTAATATTAATCTGTGTTCTCTGTCAGTGTGTTAATATTACTGAGGACAGTGGGGGTGTTTTACACTTCACAGGGTGTATCTGACTGTGGGTCATGATATACACAGTGTGTCAGTGAGTGTGTTAATATTAATCTGTGTTCTCTGTCATTGTGCTAATATTACTGAGGACAGTGGGGGTGTTTTACACTTCACAGGGTGTATCTGACTGTGGGTCATGATGTACACAGTGTGTCAGTGAGTGTGTTAATATTAATCTGTGTTCTCTGTCAGTGTGTTAATATTACTGAGGACAGTGGGGGTGTTTTACACTTCACCGGGTGTCTCTGACTCTGGGTCATGATGTACACAGTGTGTCAGTGAGTGTGTTAATATTAATCTGTGTTCTCTGTCAGTGTGTTAATATTCCTGAGGACAGTGGGGGTGTTTTACACTTCACAGGGTGTATCTGACTGTGGGTCATGATGTACACAGTGTGTCAGTGAGTGTGTTAATATTAATCTGTGTTTTCTGTGAGTGTGTTAATATTACTGAGGACAGTGGGGATGTTTTACACTTCACAGGGTGTATCTGACTGTTGGTCATGATATACACAGTGTGTCAGTGAGTGTGTGAATATTAATCTGTGTTCTCTGTCAGTGTGTTAATATTACTGAGGACAGTGGGGGTGTTTTACACTTCACAGGGTGTATCTGACTGTGGGTCATGATATACACAGTGTGTCAGTGAGTGTGTTAATATTAATCTGTGTTCCCTGTCAGTGTGTTAATATTCCTGAGGACAGTGGGGGTGTTTTACACTTCACAGGGTGTATCTGACTCTGGGTCATGATGTACACAGTGTGTCAGTGAGTGTGTTAATATTAATCTGTGTACTCTGTCAGTGTGTTAATATTCCTGAGGACAGTGGGGGTGTTTTACACTTCACAGGGTGTATCTGACTGTGGGTCATGATATACACAGTGTGTCAGTGAGTGTGTTAATATTAATCTGTGTTCTCTGTCAGTGTGTTAATATTCCTGAGGACAGTGGGGTTGTTTTACACTTCACAGGGTGTATCTGACTGTGGGTCATGATGTACACAGTGTGTCAGTGAGTGTGTTAATATTAATCTGTGTTCTCTGTGAGTGTGTTAATATTACTGAGGACAGTGGGGATGTTTTACACTTCACAGGGTGTATCTGACTGTGGGTCATGATGTACACAGTGAGTCAGTGAGTGTGTTAATATTAATCTGTGTACTCTGTCAGTGTGTTAATATTCCTGAGGACAGTGGGGGTGTTTTACACTTCACAGGGTGTATCTGACTGTGGGTCATAATGTACACAGTGTGTCAGTGAGTGTGTTAATATTAATCTGTGTTCTCTGTCAGTGTGTTAATATTCCTGAGGACAGTGGGGGTGTTTTACACTTCACAGGGTGTATCTGACTGTGGGTCATGATGTACACAGTGTGTCAGTGAGTGTGTTAATATTAATCTGTGTTCTCTGTCAGTGTGTTAATATTCCTGAGGACAGTGGGGGTGTTTTACACTTCACAGGGTTTACCTGAGTGTGGGTCATGATGTACACAGTGTGTCAGTGAGTGTGTTAATATTAATCTGTGTACTCTGTCAGTGTGTTAATATTACCGAGGACAGTGGGGGTGTTTTACACTTCACAGGGTGTATCTGACAGTGGGTCATGATATACACAGTGTGTCAGTGAGTGTGTTAATATTAATCTGTGTTCTCTGTCATTGTGCTAATATTACCGAGGACAGTGGGGGTGTTTTACACTTCACAGGGTGTATCTGACAGTGGGTCATGATATACACAGTGTGTCAGTGAGTGTGTTAATATTAATCTGTGTTCTCTGTCAGTGTGTTAATATTACTGAGGACAGTGGGAATGTTTTACACTTCACAGGGTTTATCTGACTGTGGGTCATGATGTACACAGTGTGTCAGTGAGTGTGTTAATATTAATCTGTGTTCTCTGTCAGTGTGTTAATATTACTGAGGACAGTGGGGGTGTTTTACACTTCACAGGGTGTATCTGACTGTGGGTCATGATATACACAGTGTGTCAGTGAGTGTGTTAATATTAATCTGTGTTCTCTGTCATTGTGCTAATATTACTGAGGACAGTGGGGGTGTTTTACACTTCACAGGGTGTATCTGACTGTGGGTCATGATGTACACAGTGTGTCAGTGAGTGTGTTAATATTAATCTGTGTTCTCTGTCAGTGTGTTAATATTACTGAGGACAGTGGGGGTGTTTTACACTTCACAGGGTGTATCTGACTGTGGGTCATGATATACACAGTGTGTCAGTGAGTGTGTTAATATTAATCTGTGTTCTCTGTCATTGTGCTAATATTACTGAGGACAGTGGGGGTGTTTTACACTTCACAGGGTGTATCTGACTGTGGGTCATGATGTACACAGTGTGTCAGTGAGTGTGTTAATATTAATCTGTGTTCTCTGTCAGTGTGTTAATATTACTGAGGACAGTGGGGGTGTTTTACACTTCACCGGGTGTCTCTGACTCTGGGTCATGATGTACACAGTGTGTCAGTGAGTGTGTTAATATTAATCTGTGTTCTCTGTCAGTGTGTTAATATTCCTGAGGACAGTGGGGGTGTTTTACACTTCACAGGGTGTATCTGACTGTGGGTCATGATGTACACAGTGTGTCAGTGAGTGTGTTAATATTAATCTGTGTTTTCTGTGAGTGTGTTAATATTACTGAGGACAGTGGGGATGTTTTACACTTCACAGGGTGTATCTGACTGTTGGTCATGATATACACAGTGTGTCAGTGAGTGTGTGAATATTAATCTGTGTTCTCTGTCAGTGTGTTAATATTACTGAGGACAGTGGGGGTGTTTTACACTTCACAGGGTGTATCTGACTGTGGGTCATGATATACACAGTGTGTCAGTGAGTGTGTTAATATTAATCTGTGTTCCCTGTCAGTGTGTTAATATTCCTGAGGACAGTGGGGGTGTTTTACACTTCACAGGGTGTATCTGACTCTGGGTCATGATGTACACAGTGTGTCAGTGAGTGTGTTAATATTAATCTGTGTACTCTGTCAGTGTGTTAATATTCCTGAGGACAGTGGGGGTGTTTTACACTTCACAGGGTGTATCTGACTGTGGGTCATGATATACACAGTGTGTCAGTGAGTGTGTTAATATTAATCTGTGTTCTCTGTCAGTGTGTTAATATTCCTGAGGACAGTGGGGTTGTTTTACACTTCACAGGGTGTATCTGACTGTGGGTCATGATGTACACAGTGTGTCAGTGAGTGTGTTAATATTAATCTGTGTTCTCTGTGAGTGTGTTAATATTACTGAGGACAGTGGGGATGTTTTACACTTCACAGGGTGTATCTGACTGTGGGTCATGATGTACACAGTGCATCAGTGAGTGTGTTAATATTAATCTGTGTACTCTGTCAGTGTGTTAATATTCCTGAGGACAGTGGGGGTGTTTTACACTTCACAGGGTGTATCTGACTGTGGGTCATGATATACACAGTGTGTCAGTGAGTGTGTTAATATTAATCTGTGTTCTCTGTCAGTGTGTTAATATTACTGAGGACAGTGGGGGTGTTTTACACTTCACAGGGTGTATCTGACTCTGGGTCATGATGTACACAGTGTGTCACTGAGTGTGTTAATATTAATCTGTGTACTCTGTCAGTGTGTTAATATTACTGAGGACAGTGGGGGTGTTTTACACTTCACAGGGTGTATCTGACTCTGGGTCATGATGTACACAGTGTGTCAGTGAGTGTGTTAATATTAATCTGTGTACTCTGTCAGTGTGTTAATATTCCTGAGAACAGTGGGGATGTTTTACACTTCACAGGGTGTATCTGACTCTGGGTCATGATGTACACAGTGTGTCAGTGAGTGTGTTAATATTAATCTGTGTACTCTGTCAGTGTGTTAATATTCCTGAGGACAGTGGGGGTGTTTTACACTTCACAGGGTGTATCTGACTGTGGGTCATGATGTACACAGTGTGTCAGTGAGTGTGTTAATATTAATCTGTGTTCTCTGTCAGTGTGTTAATATTCCTGAGGACAGTGGGGGTGTTTTACACTTCACAGGGTGTATCTGACTCTGGGTCATGATGTACACAGTGTGTCAGTGAGTGTTTTAATATTAATCTGTGTTCTCTGTCAGTGTGTTAATATTACTGAGGACAGTGGGGGTGTTTTACACTTCACAGGGTGTATCTGACTCTGGGTCATGATGTACACAGTGTGTCAGTGAGTGTGTTAATATTAATCTGTGTACTCTGTCAGTGTGTTAATATTACTGAGGACAGTGGGGGTGTTTTACACTTCACAGGGTGTATCTGACTCTGGGTCATGATGTACACAGTGTGTCAGTGAGTGTTTTAATATTAATCTGTGTTCTCTGTCAGTGTGTTAATATTACTGAGGACAGTGGGGGTGTTTTACACTTCACAGGGTGTATCTGACTGTGGGTCATGATATACACAGTGTGTCAGTGAGTGTGTTAATATTAATCTGTGTTCTCTGTCAGTGTGTTAATATTCCTGAGGACAGTGGGGGTGTTTTACACTTCACAGGGTGTATCTGACTGTGGGTCATGATATACACAGTGTGTCAGTGAGTGTGTTAATATTAATCTGTGTTCTCTGTCAGTGTGTTAATATTCCTGAGGACAGTGGGGGTGTTTTACACTTCACAGGGTGTATCTGACTGTGGGTCATGATATACACAGTGTGCCAGTGAGTGTGTTAATATTAATCTGTGTTCTCTGTCAGTGTGTTAATATTCCTGAGGACAGTGGGGGTGTTTTACACTTCACAGGGTGTATCTGACTGTGGTTCATGATATACACAGTGTGTCAGTGAGTGTGTTAATATTAATCTGTCTTCTCTGTCAGTGTGTTAATATTACTGAGGACAGTGGGGGTGTTTTACACTTCACCGGGTGTATCTGACTCTGGGTCATGATGTACACAGTGTGTCAGTGAGTGTGTTAATATTAATCTGTGTACTCTGTCAGTGTGTTAATATTCCTGAGGACAGTGGGGGTGTTTTACACTTCACAGGGTGTATCTGACTCTGGGTCATGATGTACACAGTGTGTCAGTGAGTGTGTTAATATTAATCTGTGTACTCTGTCAGTGTGTTAATATTCCTGAGGACAGTGGGGATGTTTTACACTTCACAGGGTGTAACTAACTCTGGGTCATGATGTACACAGTGTGTCAGTGAGTGTGTTAATATTAATCTGTGTACTCTGTCAGTGTGTTAATATTCCTGAGGACAGTGGGGATGTTTTACACTTCACAGGGTGTAACTGACTCTGGGTCATGATGTACACAGTGTGTCAGTGAGTGTGTTAATATTAATCTGTGTACTCTGTCAGTGTGTTAATATTCCTGAGGACAGTGGGGGTGTTTTACACTTCACAGGGTGTATCTGACTGTGGGTCATGATATACACAGTGTGTCAGTGAGTGTGTTAATATTAATCTGTGTTCTCTGTCAGTGTGTTAATATTCCTGAGGACAGTGGGGGTGTTTTACACTTCACAGGGTTTATCTGACTGTGGGTCATGATGTACACAGTGTGTCAGTGAGTGTGTTAATATTAATCTGTGTTCTCTGTCAGTGTGTTAATATTCCTGAGGACTGTGGGGGTGTTTTACTCTTCACAGGGTGTATCTGACTGTGGGTCATGATATACACAGTGTGTCAGTGAGTGTGTTAATATTAATCTGTGTTCTCTGTCAGTGTGTTAATATTCCTGAGGACAGTGGGGGTGTTTTACACTTCACAGGGTGTATCTGACTGTGGGTCATGATATACACAATGTGTCAGTGAGAGTGTTAATATTAATCTGTGTTCTCTGTCAGTGTGTTAATATTCCTGAGGACGGTGGGGGTGTTTTACACTTCACAGGGTGTAACTGACTGTGGGTCATGATATACACAGTGTGTCAGTGATTGTGTTAATATTAATCTGTGTTCTCTGTCAGTGTGTTAATATTCCTGAGGACAGTGGGGGTGTTTTACACTTCACAGGGTGTATCTGACTGTGGGTCATGATGTACACAGTGTGTCAGTGAGTGTGTTAATATTAATCTGTGTTCTCTGTCAGTGTGTTAATATTCCTGAGGACATTGGGGGTGTTTTACACTTCACAGGGTTTATCTGACTGTGGGTCATGATATACACAGTGTGTCAGTGAGTGTGTTAATATTAATCTGTGTACTCTGTCAGTGTGTTAATATTACCGAGTACAGTGGGGGTGTTTTACACTTCACAGGGTGTATCTGACAGTGGGTCATGATATACACAGTGTGTCAGTGAGTCTGTTAATATTAATCTGTGTTCTCTGTCAGTGTGTTAATATTACTGAGGACAGTGGGGGTGTTTAACACTTCACAGGGTGTATCTGACTGTGGGTCATGATATACACAGTGTGTCAGTGAGTGTGTTAATATTAATCTGTGTTCTCTGTCATTGTGCTAATATTACTGAGGACAGTGGGGGTGTTTTACACTTCACAGGGTGTATCTGACTGTGGGTCATGATGTACACAGTGTGTCAGTGAGTGTGTTAATATTAATCTGTGTTCTCTGTCAGTGTGTTAATATAACTGAGGACAGTGGGGGTGTTTTACACTTCACAGTGTTTATCTGACTGTGGGTCATGATATACACAGTGTATCAGTGAGTGTGTTAATATTAATCTGTGTTCTCTGTCAGTGTGTTAATATTGCTGAGGACAGTGGGGGTGTTTTACACTTCACAGGGTGTATCTGACTGTGGGTCATGATGTACACAGTGTGTCAGTGAGTGTGTTAATATTAATCTGTGTACTCTGTCAGTGTGTTAATATTACTGAGGACAGTGGGGGTGTTTTACACTTCACAGGGTGTATCTGACTGTGGGTCATGATGTACACAGTGTGTCAGTGAGAGTGTTAATATTAATCTGTGTTCTCTGTCAGTGTATTAATATTACTGAGGACAGTGGGGGTGTTTTACACTTCACATGGTGTATCTGTCTCTGGGTCATGATGTACACAGTGTGTCAGTGAGTGTGTTAATATTAATCTGTGTTCTCTGTCAGTGTGTTAATATTACTGAGGACAGTGGGGGTGTTTTACACTTCACAGGGTGTGTCTGACTGTGGGTCATGATATACACAGTGTGTCAGTGAGTGTGTTAATATTAATCTGTGTTCTCTGTCAGTGTGTTAATATTGCTGAGGACAGTGGGGGTGTTTTACACTTCACAGGGTGTATCTGACTGTGGGTCATGATATACACAGTGTGTCAGTGAGTGTGTTAATATTAATCTGTGTACTCTGTCAGTGTGTTAATATTACCGAGGACAGTGGGGGTGTTTTACACTTCACAGGGTGTATCTGACTGTGGGTCATGATATACACAGTGTGTCAGTGAGTGTGTTAGTATTAATCTGTGTCCTCTGTCAGTGTGTTAATATTACTGAGGACAGTGGGGGTGTTTTACACTTCACAGTGTTTATCTGACTGTGGGTCATGATATACACAGTGTATCAGTGAGTGTGTTAATATTAATCTGTGTTCTCCGTCAGTGTGTTAATATTGCTGAGGACAGTGGGGGTGTTTTACACTTCACAGGGTGTATCTGACTGTGGGTCATGATGTACACAGTGTGTCAGTGAGTGTGTTAATATTAATCTGTGTTCTCTGTCAGTGTGTTAATATTCCTGAGGACAGTGGGGGTGTTTTACACTTCACAGGGTGTATCTGACTCTGGGTCATGATGTACACAGTGTGTCAGTGAGTGTTTTAATATTAATCTGTGTTCTCTGTCAGTGTGTTAATATTAATGAGGACAGTGGGGGTGTTTTACACTTCACCGGGTGTATCTGACTCTGGGTCATGATGTACACAGTGTGTCAGTGAGTGTGTTAATATTAATCTGTGTTCTCTGTCAGTGTGTTAATATTACTGAGGACAGTGGGGGTGTTTTACACTTCACAGGGTGTATCTGACTGTGGGTCATGATATACACAGTGTGTCAGTGAGTGTGTTAATATTAATCTGTGTTCTCTGTCAGTGTGTTAATATTGCTGAGGACAGTGGGGGTGTTTTACACATCACAGGGTGTATCTGACTGTGGGTCATGATATACACAGTGTGTCAGTGAGTGTGTTAATATTAATCTGTGTACTCTGTCAGTGTGTTAATATTGCTGAAGACAGTGGGGGTGTTTTACACTTCACAGGGTGTATCTGACTGTGGGTCATGATATACACAGTGTGTCAGTGAGTGTGTTAATATTAATCTGTGTACTCTGTCAGTGTGTTAATATTACTGAGGACAGTGGGGGTGTTTTACACTTCACAGTGTTTATCTGACTGTGGGTCATGATATACACAGTGTATCAGTGAGTGTGTTAATATAAATCTGTGTTCTCTGTCAGTGTGTTAATATTGCTGAGGACAGTGGGGGTGTTTTACACTTCACAGTGTTTATCTGACTGTGGGTCATGATATACACAGTGTATCAGTGAGTGTGTTAATATTAATCTGTGTTCTCTGTCAGTGTGTTAATATTACTGAGGACAGTGGGGGTGTTTTACACTTCACAGGGTGTATCTGACTGTGGGTCATGATGTACACAGTGTGTCAGTGAGTGTGTTAATATTAATCTGTGTTCTCTGTCAGTGTGTTAATATTCCTGAGGACAGTGGGGGTGTTTTACACTTCACAGGGTGTATCTGACTCTGGGTCATGATGTACACAGTGTGTCAGTGAGTGTTTTAATATTAATCTGTGTTCTCTGTCAGTGTGTTAATATTCCTGAGGACAGTGGGGGTGTTTTACACTTCACAGGGTGTATCTGACTCTGGGTCATGATGTACACAGTGTGTCAGTGAGTGTTTTAATATTAATCTGTGTTCTCTGTCAGTGTGTTAATATTACTGAGGACAGTGGGGGTGTTTTACACTTCACAGGGTGTATCTGACTCTGGGTCATGATGTACACAGTGTGTCAGTGAGTGTTTTAATTTTAATCTGTGTTCTCTGTCAGTGTGTTAATATTACTGAGGACAGTGGGGGTGTTTTACACTTCACAGGGTGTATCTGACTGTGGGTCATGATATACACAGTGTGTCAGTGAGTGTGTTAATATTAATCTGTGTTCTCTGTCAGTGTGTTAATATTGCTGAGGACAGTGGGGGTGTTTTACACTTCACAGTGTGTATCTGACAGTGGGTCATGATGTACACAGTGTGTCAGTGAGTGTGTTAATATTAATCTGTGTTCTCTGTCAGTGTGTTAATATTACTGAGGACAGTGGGGGTGTTTTACACTTCACAGGGTGTATCTGACTGTGGGTCATGATGTACACAGTGTGTCAGTGAGTGTGTTAATATTAATCTGTGTTCTCTGTCAGTGTGTTAATATTACTGAGGACAGTGGGGGTGTTTTACACTTCACAGGGTGTATCTGACTGTGGGTCATGATATACACAGTGTGTCAGTGAGTGTGTTAATATTAATCTGTGTACTCTGTCAGTGTGTTAATATTACTGAGGACGGTGGGGGTGTTTTACACTTCACAGGGTGTATCTGACTGTGGGTCATGATATACACAGTGTGTCAGTGAGTGTGTTAATATTAATCTGTGTTCTCTGTCAGTGTGTTAATATTACTGAGGACAGTGGGGGTGTTTTACACTTCACAGGGTGTATCTGACTGTGGGTCATGATATACACAGTGTGTCAGTGAGTGTGTTAATATTAATCTGTGTTCTCTGTCAGTGTGTTAATATTCCTGAGGACAGTGGGGGTGTTTTACACTTCACAGGGTGTATCTGACTGTGGGTCATGATATACAGAGTGTGTCAGTGAGTGTGTTAATATTAATCTGTGTTCTCTGTCAGTGTGTTAATATTCCTGAGGACAGTGGGGGTGTTTACACTTCACAGGGTGTATCTGACTGTGGGTCATGATGTACACAGTGTGTCAGTGAGTGTGTTAATATTAATCTGTGTCCTCTGTCAGTGTGTTAATATTACTGAGGACAGTGGGGGTGTTTTACACTTCACAGTGTTTATCTGACTGTGGGTCATGATATACACAGTGTATCAGTGAGTGTGTTAATATTAATCTGTGTTCTCTGTCAGTGTGTTAATATTGCTGAGGACAGTGGGGGTGTTTTACACTTCACAGGGTGTATCTGACTGTGGGTCATGATGTACACAGTGTGTCAGTGAGTGTGTTAATATTAATCTGTGTTCTCTGTCAGTGTGTTAATATTCCTGAGGACAGTGGGGGTGTTTTACACTTCACAGGGTGTATCTGACTCTGGGTCATGATGTACACAGTGTGTCAGTGAGTGTGTTAATATTAATCTGTGATCTCTGTCAGTGTGTTAATATTCCTGAGGGCAGTGGGGATGTTTTACACTTCACAGGGTGTATCTGACTGTGGGTCATGATGTACACAGTGTGTCAGTGAGTGTGTTAATATTAATCTGTGTCCTCTGTCAGTGTGTTAATATTACTGAGGACAGTGGGGGTGTTTTACACTTCACAGTGTTTATCTGACTGTGGGTCATGATATACACAGTGTATCAGTGAGTGTGTTAATATTAATCTGTGTTCTCTGTCAGTGTGTTAATATTGCTGAGGACAGTGGGGGTGTTTTACACTTCACAGGGTGTATCTGACTGTGGGTCATGATGTACACAGTGTGTCAGTGAGTGTGTTAATATTAATCTGTGTTCTCTGTCAGTGTGTTAATATTCCTGAGGACAGTGGGGGTGTTTTACACTTCACAGGGTGTATCTGACTCTGGGTCATGATGTACACAGTGTGTCAGTGAGTGTGTTAATATTAATCTGTGATCTCTGTCAGTGTGTTAATATTCCTGAGGACAGTGGGGGTGTTTTACACTTCACAGGGTGTATCTGACTGTGGGTCATGATGTACACAGTGTGTCAGTGAGTGTGTTAATATTAATCTGTGTTCTCTGTCAGTGTGTTAATATTCCTGAGGACAGTGGGGGTGTTTTACACTTCACAGGGTTTATCTGACTGTGGGTCATGATGTACACAGTGTGTCAGTGAGTGTGTTAATATTAATCTGTGTTCTCTGTCAGGGTGTTAATATTCCTGAGGACAGTGGGGGTGTTTTACACTTCACAGGGTTTATCTGACTGTGGGTCATGATATACACAGTGTGTCAGTGAGTGTGTTAATATTAATCTGTGTTCTCTGTCAGTGTGTTAATATTACCGAGGACAGTGGGGGTGTTTTACACTTCACAGGGTGTATCTGACAGAGGGTCATGATATACACAGTGTGTCAGTGAGTCTGTTAATATTAATCTGTGTTCTCTTTCAGTGTGTTAATATTACTGAGGACAGTGGGGGTGTTTTACACTTCACAGTGTGTATCTGACTGTGGGTCATGATATACACAGTGTGTCAGTGAGTGTGTTAATATTAATCTGTGTTCTCTGTCATTGTGCTAATATTACTGAGGACAGTGGGGGTGTTTTACACTTCACAGGGTGTATCTGACTGTGGGTCATGATATACACAGTGTGTCAGTGAGTGTGTTAATATTAATCTGTGTTCTCTGTCAGTGTGTTAATATTCCTGAGGACAGTGGGGGTGTTTTACACTTCACAGGGTGTATCTGACTGTGGGTCATGATATACAGAGTGTGTCAGTGAGTGTGTTAATATTAATCTGTGTTCTCTGTCAGTGTGTTAATATTCCTGAGGACAGTGGGGGTGTTTACACTTCACAGGGTGTATCTGACTGTGGGTCATGATGTACACAGTGTGTCAGTGAGTGTGTTAATATTAATCTGTGTCCTCTGTCAGTGTGTTAATATTACTGAGGACAGTGGGGGTGTTTTACACTTCACAGTGTTTATCTGACTGTGGGTCATGATATACACAGTGTATCAGTGAGTGTGTTAATATTAATCTGTGTTCTCTGTCAGTGTGTTAATATTGCTGAGGACAGTGGGGGTGTTTTACACTTCACAGGGTGTATCTGACTGTGGGTCATGATGTACACAGTGTGTCAGTGAGTGTGTTAATATTAATCTGTGTTCTCTGTCAGTGTGTTAATATTCCTGAGGACAGTGGGGGTGTTTTACACTTCACAGGGTGTATCTGACTCTGGGTCATGATGTACACAGTGTGTCAGTGAGTGTGTTAATATTAATCTGTGATCTCTGTCAGTGTGTTAATATTCCTGAGGGCAGTGGGGATGTTTTACACTTCACAGGGTGTATCTGACTGTGGGTCATGATGTACACAGTGTGTCAGTGAGTGTGTTAATATTAATCTGTGTCCTCTGTCAGTGTGTTAATATTACTGAGGACAGTGGGGGTGTTTTACACTTCACAGTGTTTATCTGACTGTGGGTCATGATATACACAGTGTATCAGTGAGTGTGTTAATATTAATCTGTGTTCTCTGTCAGTGTGTTAATATTGCTGAGGACAGTGGGGGTGTTTTACACTTCACAGGGTGTATCTGACTGTGGGTCATGATGTACACAGTGTGTCAGTGAGTGTGTTAATATTAATCTGTGTTCTCTGTCAGTGTGTTAATATTCCTGAGGACAGTGGGGGTGTTTTACACTTCACAGGGTTTATCTGACTGTGGGTCATGATGTACACAGTGTGTCAGTGAGTGTGTTAATATTAATCTGTGTTCTCTGTCAGGGTGTTAATATTCCTGAGGACAGTGGGGGTGTTTTACACTTCACAGGGTTTATCTGACTGTGGGTCATGATATACACAGTGTGTCAGTGAGTGTGTTAATATTAATCTGTGTTCTCTGTCAGTGTGTTAATATTACCGAGGACAGTGGGGGTGTTTTACACTTCACAGGGTGTATCTGACAGAGGGTCATGATATACACAGTGTGTCAGTGAGTCTGTTAATATTAATCTGTGTTCTCTTTCAGTGTGTTAATATTACTGAGGACAGTGGGGGTGTTTTACACTTCACAGTGTGTATCTGACTGTGGGTCATGATATACACAGTGTGTCAGTGAGTGTGTTAATATTAATCTGTGTTCTCTGTCATTGTGCTAATATTACTGAGGACAGTGGGGGTGTTTTACACTTCACAGGGTGTATCTGACTGTGGGTCATGATATACACAGTGTGTCAGTGAGTGTGTTAATATTAATCTGTGTTCTCTGTCAGTGTGTTAATATTCCTGAGGACAGTGGGGGTGTTTTACACTTCACAGGGTGTATCTGACTGTGGGTCATGATATACAGAGTGTGTCAGTGAGTGTGTTAATATTAATCTGTGTTCTCTGTCAGTGTGTTAATATTCCTGAGGACAGTGGGGGTGTTTACACTTCACAGGGTGTATCTGACTGTGGGTCATGATGTACACAGTGTGTCAGTGAGTGTGTTAATATTAATCTGTGTCCTCTGTCAGTGTGTTAATATTACTGAGGACAGTGGGGGTGTTTTACACTTCACAGTGTTTATCTGACTGTGGGTCATGATATACACAGTGTATCAGTGAGTGTGTTAATATTAATCTGTGTTCTCTGTCAGTGTGTTAATATTGCTGAGGACAGTGGGGGTGTTTTACACTTCACAGGGTGTATCTGACTGTGGGTCATGATGTACACAGTGTGTCAGTGAGTGTGTTAATATTAATCTGTGTTCTCTGTCAGTGTGTTAATATTCCTGAGGACAGTGGGGGTGTTTTACACTTCACAGGGTGTATCTGACTCTGGGTCATGATGTACACAGTGTGTCAGTGAGTGTGTTAATATTAATCTGTGATCTCTGTCAGTGTGTTAATATTCCTGAGGGCAGTGGGGATGTTTTACACTTCACAGGGTGTATCTGACTGTGGGTCATGATGTACACAGTGTGTCAGTGAGTGTGTTAATATTAATCTGTGTCCTCTGTCAGTGTGTTAATATTACTGAGGACAGTGGGGGTGTTTTACACTTCACAGTGTTTATCTGACTGTGGGTCATGATATACACAGTGTATCAGTGAGTGTGTTAATATTAATCTGTGTTCTCTGTCAGTGTGTTAATATTGCTGAGGACAGTGGGGGTGTTTTACACTTCACAGGGTGTATCTGACTGTGGGTCATGATGTACACAGTGTGTCAGTGAGTGTGTTAATATTAATCTGTGTTCTCTGTCAGTGTGTTAATATTCCTGAGGACAGTGGGGGTGTTTTACACTTCACAGGGTGTATCTGACTCTGGGTCATGATGTACACAGTGTGTCAGTGAGTGTGTTAATATTAATCTGTGATCTCTGTCAGTGTGTTAATATTCCTGAGGACAGTGGGGGTGTTTTACACTTCACAGGGTGTATCTGACTGTGGGTCATGATGTACACAGTGTGTCAGTGAGTGTGTTAATATTAATCTGTGTTCTCTGTCAGTGTGTTAATATTCCTGAGGACAGTGGGGGTGTTTTACACTTCACAGGGTTTATCTGACTGTGGGTCATGATGTACACAGTGTGTCAGTGAGTGTGTTAATATTAATCTGTGTTCTCTGTCAGGGTGTTAATATTCCTGAGGACAGTGGGGGTGTTTTACACTTCACAGGGTTTATCTGACTGTGGGTCATGATATACACAGTGTGTCAGTGAGTGTGTTAATATTAATCTGTGTTCTCTGTCAGTGTGTTAATATTACCGAGGACAGTGGGGGTGTTTTACACTTCACAGGGTGTATCTGACAGAGGGTCATGATATACACAGTGTGTCAGTGAGTCTGTTAATATTAATCTGTGTTCTCTTTCAGTGTGTTAATATTACTGAGGACAGTGGGGGTGTTTTACACTTCACAGTGTGTATCTGACTGTGGGTCATGATATACACAGTGTGTCAGTGAGTGTGTTAATATTAATCTGTGTTCTCTGTCATTGTGCTAATATTACTGAGGACAGTGGGGGTGTTTTACACTTCACAGGGTGTATCTGACTGTGGGTCATGATATACACAGTGTGTCAGTGAGTGTGTTAATATTAATCTGTGTTCTCTGTCATTGTGCTAATATTACTGAGGACAGTGGGGGTGTTTTACACTTCACAGGGTGTATCTGACTGTGGGTCATGATATACACAGTGTGTCAGTGAGTGTGTTAATATTAATCTGTGTTCTCTGTCAGTGTGTTAATACTACTGAGGACAGTGGGGGTGTTTTACACTTCACAGGGTGTATCTGACTGTGGGTCATGATGTACACAGTGTGTCAGTGAGTGTGTTAATATTAATCTGTGTACTCTGTCAGTGTGTTAATATTACTGAGGACAGTGGGGGTGTTTTACACTTCACAGGGTGTATCTGACTGTGGGTCATGATGTACACAGTGTGTCAGTGAGTGTGTTAATATTAATCTGTGTTCTCTGTCAGTGTGTTAATATTACTGAGGACAGTGGGGGTGTTTTACACTTCACCGGGTGTATCTGACTCTGGGTCATGATGTACACAGTGTGTCAGTGAGTGTGTTAATATTAATCTGTGTTCTCTGTCAGTGTGTTAATATTACTGAGGACAGTGGGGGTGTTTTACACTTCACAGGGTTTATCTGACTGTGGGTCATGATATACACAGTGTATCAGTGAGTGTGTTAATATTAATCTGTGTTCTCTGTCAGTGTGTTAATATTGCTGAGGACAGTGGGGGTGTTTTACACTTCACAGGGTGTATCTGACTGTGGGTCATGATGTACACAGTGTGTCAGTGAGTGTGTTAATATTAATCTGTGTTCTCTGTCAGTGTGTTAATATTCCTGAGGACAGTGGGGGTGTTTTACACTTCACAGGGTTTATCTGACTGTGGGTCATGATGTACACAGTGTGTCAGTGAGTGTGTTAATATTAATCTGTGTTCTCTGTCAGGGTGTTAATATTCCTGAGGACAGTGGGGGTGTTTTACACTTCACAGTGTTTATCTGACTGTGGGTCATGATATACACAGTGTGTCAGTGAGTGTGTTAATATTAATCTGTGTTCTCTGTCAGTGTGTTAATATTACCGAGGACAGTGGGGGTGTTTTACACTTCACAGGGTGTATCTGACAGTGGGTCATGATATACACAGTGTGTCAGTGAGTCTGTTAATATTAATCTGTGTTCTCTTTCAGTGTGTTAATATTACTGAGGACAGTGGGGGTGTTTTACACTTCACAGTGTGTATCTGACTGTGGGTCATGATATACACAGTGTGTCAGTGAGTGTGTTAATATTAATCAGTGTTCTCTTTCATTGTGCTAATATTACTGAGGACAGTGGGGGTGTTTTACACTTCACAGGGTGTATCTGACTGTGGGTCATGATATACACAGTGTGTCAGTGAGTGTGTTAATATTAATCTGTGTTCTCTGTCATTGTGCTAATATTACTGAGGACAGTGGGGGTGTTTTACACTTCACAGGGTGTATCTGACTGTGGGTCATGATATACACAGTGTGTCAGTGAGTGTGTTAATATTAATCTGTGTTCTCTGTCAGTGTGTTAATACTACTGAGGACAGTGGGGGTGTTTTACACTTCACAGGGTGTATCTGACTGTGGGTCATGATGTACACAGTGTGTCAGTGAGTGTGTTAATATTAATCTGTGTACTCTGTCAGTGTGTTAATATTACTGAGGACAGTGGGGGTGTTTTACACTTCACAGGGTGTATCTGACTGTGGGTCATGATGTACACAGTGTGTCAGTGAGTGTGTTAATATTAATCTGTGTACTCTGTCAGTGTGTTAATATTACTGAGGACAGTGGGGGTGTTTTACACTTCACCGGGTGTATCTGACTCTGGGTCATGATGTACACAGTGTGTCAGTGAGTGTGTTAATATTAATCTGTGTTCTCTGTCAGTGTGTTAATATTACTGAGGACAGTGGGGGTGTTTTACACTTCACAGGGTGTATCTGACTGTGGGTCATGATATACACAGTGTGTCAGTGAGTGTGTTAATATTAATCTGTGTACTCTGTCAGTGTGTTAATATTACTGAGGACAGTGGGGGTGTTTTACACTTCACAGGGTGTATCTGACTGTGGGTCATGATATACACAGTGTGTCAGTGAGTGTGTTAGTATTAATCTGTGTCCTCTGTCAGTGTGTTAATATTACTGAGGACAGTGGGGGTGTTTTACACTTCACAGTGTTTATCTGACTGTGGGTCATGATATACACAGTGTATCAGTGAGTGTGTTAATATTAATCTGTGTTCTCTGTCAGTGTGTTAATATTGCTGAGGACAGTGGGGGTGTTTTACACTTCACAGGGTGTATCTGACTGTGGGTCATGATGTACACAGTGTGTCAGTGAGTGTGTTAATATTAATCTGTGTTCTCTGTCAGTGTGTTAATATTCCTGAGGACAGTGGGGGTGTTTTACACTTCACAGGGTGTATCTGACTCTGGGTCATGATGTACACAGTGTGTCAGTGAGTGTTTTAATATTAATCTGTGTTCTCTGTCAGTGTGTTAATATTACTGAGGACAGTGGGGGTGTTTTACACTTCACCGGGTGTATCTGACTCTGGGTCATGATGTACACAGTGTGTCAGTGAGTGTGTTAATATTAATCTGTGTTCTCTGTCAGTGTGTTAATATTACTGAGGACAGTGGGGGTGTTTTACACTTCACAGGGTGTATCTGACTGTGGGTCATGATATACACAGTGTGTCAGTGAGTGTGTTAATATTAATCTGTGTTCTCTGTCAGTGTGTTAATATTGCTGAGGACAGTGGGGGTGTTTTACACTTCACAGGGTGTATCTGACTGTGGGTCATGATATACACAGTGTGTCAGTGAGTGTGTTAATATTAATCTGTGTACTCTGTCAGTGTGTTAATATTACTGAGGACAGTGGGGGTGTTTTACACTTCACAGCGTGTATCTGACTGTGGGTCATGATATACACAGTGTGTCAGTGAGTGTGTTAATATTAATCTGTGTACTCTGTCAGTGTGTTAATATTACTGAGGACAGTGGGGGTGTTTTACACTTCACAGTGTTTATCTGACTGTGGGTCATGATATACACAGTGTATCAGTGAGTGTGTTAATATTAATCTGTGTTCTCTGTCAGTGTGTTAATATTGCTGAGGACATTGGGGGTGTTTTACACTTCACAGGGTGTATCTGACTGTGGGTCATGATGTACACAGTGTGTCAGTGAGTGTGTTAATATTAATCTGTGTTCTCTGTCAGTGTGTTAATATTCCTGAGGACAGTGGGGGTGTTTTACACTTCACAGGGTGTATCTGACTCTGGGTCATGATGTACACAGTGTGTCAGTGAGTGTTTTAATATTAATCTGTGTTCTCTGTCAGTGTGTTAATATTACTGAGGACAGTGGGGGTGTTTTACACTTCACAGGGTGTATCTGACTCTGGGTCATGATGTACACAGTGTGTCAGTGAGTGTTTTAATTTTAATCTGTGTTCTCTGTCAGTGTGTTAATATTACTGAGGACAGTGGGGGTGTTTTACACTTCACAGGGTGTATCTGACTGTGGGTCATGATATACACAGTGTGTCAGTGAGTGTGTTAATATTAATCTGTGTTCTCTGTCAGTGTGTTAATATTGCTGAGGACAGTGGGGGTGTTTTACACTTCACAGGGTGTATCTGACTGTGGGTCATGATATACACAGTGTGTCAGTGAGTGTGTTAATATTAATCTGTGTACTCTGTCAGTGTGTTAATATTACTGAGGACAGTGGGGGTGTTTTACACTTCACAGGGTGTATCTGACTGTGGGTCATGATATACACAGTGTGTCAGTGAGTGTGTTAATATTAATCTGTGTACTCTGTCAGTGTGTTAATATTACTGAGGACAGTGGGGGTGTTTTACACTTCACAGTGTTTATCTGACTGTGGGTCATGATATACACAGTGTATCAGTGAGTGTGTTAATATTAATCTGTGTTCTCTGTCAGTGTGTTAATATTGCTGAGGACAGTGGGGGTGTTTTACACTTCACAGGGTGTATCTGACTGTGTGTCATGATGTACACAGTGTGTCAGTGAGTGTGTTAATATTAATCTGTGTTCTCTGTCAGTGTGTTAATATTCCTGAGGACAGTGGGGGTGTTTTACACTTCACAGGGTGTATCTGACTCTGGGTCATGATGTACACAGTGTGTCAGTGAGTGTTTTAATATTAATCTGTGTTCTCTGTCAGTGTGTTAATATTCCTGAGGACAGTGGTGGTGTTTTACACTTCACAGGGTGTATCTGACTCTGCATCATGATGTACACATTGTGTCAGTGAGTGTTTTAATATTAATCTGTGTTCTCTGTCAGTGTGTTAATATTACTGAGGACAGTGGGGGTGTTTTACACTTCACAGGGTGTATCTGTCTCTGGGTCATGATGTACACAGTGTGTCAGTGAGTGTTTTAATTGTAATCTGTGTTCTCTGTCAGTGTGTTAATATAACTGAGGACAGTGGGGGTGTTTTACACTTCACAGGGTGTATCTGACTGTGGGTCATGATATACACGGTGTGTCAGTGAGTGTGTTAATATTAATCTGTGTTCTCTGTCAGTGTGTTAATATTGCTGAGGACAGTGGGGGTGTTTTACACTTCACAGGGTGTATCTGACTGTGGGTCATGATATACACAGTGTGTCAGTGAGTGTGTTAATATTAATCTGTGTACTCTGTCAGTGTGTTAATATTACTGAGGACAGTGGGGGTGTTTTACACTTCACAGGGTGTATCTGACTGTGGGTCATGATATACACGGTGTGTCAGTGAGTGTGTTAATATTAATCTGTGAACTCTGTCAGTGTGTTAATATTACTGAGGACAGTGGGGGTGTTTTACACTTCACAGTGTTTATCTGACTGTGGGTCATGATATACACAGTGTATCAGTGAGTGTGTTAATATTAATCTGTGTTCTCTGTCAGTGTGTTAATATTGCTGAGGACAGTGGGGGTGTTTTACACTTCACAGGGTGTATCTGACTGTGGGTCATGATGTACACAGTGTGTCAGTGAGTGTGTTAATATTAATCTGTGTTCTCTGTCAGTGTGTTAATATTCCTGAGGACAGTGGGGGTGTTTTACACTTCACAGGGTGTATCTGACTCTGGGTCATGATGTACACAGTGTGTCAGTGAGTGTTTTAATATTAATCTGTGTTCTCTGTCAGTGTGTTAATATTACTGAGGACAGTGGGGGTGTTTTACACTTCACCGGGTGTATCTGACTCTGGGTCATGATGTACACAGTGTGTCAGTGAGTGTGTTAATATTAATCTGTGTTCTCTGTCAGTGTGTTAATATTACTGAGGACAGTGGGGGTGTTTTACACTTCACAGGGTGTATCTGACTGTGGGTCATGATATACACAGTGTGTCAGTGAGTGTGTTAATATTAATCTGTGTTATCTGTCAGTGTGTTAATATTACTGAGGACAGTGGTGGTGTTTTACACTTCACAGGGTGTATCTGACTGTGGGTCATGATATACACAGTGTGTCAGTGAGTGTGTTAATATTAATCTGTGTTCTCTGTCAGTGTGTTAATATTCCTGAGGACAGTGGGGGTGTTTTACACTTCACAGGGTGTATCTGACTCTGGGTCATGATGTACACAGTGTGTCAGTGAGTGTTTTAATATTAATCTGTGTACTCTGTCAGTGTGTTAATATTACTGAGGACAGTGGGGGTGTTTTACACTTCACAGGGTGTATCTGACTGTGGGTCATGATATACACAGTGTGTCAGTGAGTGTGTTAATATTAATCTGTGTTCTCTGTCAGTGTGTTAATATTCCTGAGGACAGTGGGGGTGTTTTACACTTCACAGGGTGTATCTGACTCTGGGTCATGATGTACACAGTGTGTCAGTGAGTGTTTTAATATTAATCTGTGTACTCTGTCAGTGTGTTAATATTACTGAGGACAGTGGGGGTGTTTTACACTTCACAGGATGTATCTGACTGTGGGTCATGATATACACAGTGTGTCAGTGAGTGTGTTAATATTAATCTGTGTACTCTGTCAGTGTGTTAATATTACTGAGGACAGTGGGGGTGTTTTACACTTCACAGTGTTTATCTGACTGTGGGTCATGATATACACAGTGTATCAGTGTGTGTGTTAATATTAATCTGTGTTCTTTGTCAGTGTGTTAATATTGCTGAGGACAGTGGGGGTGTTTTACACTTCACAGGGTGTATCTGACTGTGGGTCATGAAGTACACAGTGTGTCAGTGAGAGTGTTAATATTAATCTGTGTTCTCTGTCAGTGTGTTAATATTCCTGAGGACAGTGGGGGTGTTTTACACTTCACAGGGTGTATCTGACTCTGGGTCATGATGTACACAGTGTGTCAGTGAGTGTTTTAATATTAATCTGTGTTCTCTGTCAGTGTGTTAATATTACTGAGGACAGTGGGGGTGTTTTACACTTCACAGGGTGTATCTGACTCTGGGTCATGATGTACACAGTGTGTCAGTGAGTGTTTTAATTTTAATCTGTGTTCTCTGTCAGTGTGTTAATATTACTGAGGACAGTGGGGGTGTTTTACACTTCACAGGGTGTATCTGACTGTGGGTCATGATATACACAGTGTGTCAGTGAGTGTGTTAATATTAATCTGTGTTCTCTGTCAGTGTGTTAATATTACTGAGGACAGTGGGGATGTTTTACACTTCACAGGGTGTATCTGACTGTGGGTCATGATATACACAGTGTGTCAGTGAGTGTGTTAATATTAATCTGTGTTCTCTGTCAGTGTGTTAATATTACTGAGGACAGTGGGGGTGTTTTGCACTTCACAGGGTGTATCTGACTGTGAGTCATGATATACACAGTGTGTCAGTGAGTGTGTTAATATTAATCTGTGTTCTCTGTCAGTGTGTTAATATTACTGAGGACAGTGGGGGTGTTTTGCACTTCACAGGGTGTATCTGACTGTGAGTCATGATATACACAGTGTGTCAGTGAGTGTGTTAATATTAATCTGTGTTCTCTGTCAGTGTGTTAATATTCCTGAGGACAGTGGGGGTGTTTTACACTTCACAGGGTGTATCTGACTCTGGGTCATGATGTACACAGTGTGTCAGTGAGTGTTTTAATATTAATCTGTGTTCTCTGTCAGTGTGTTAATATTCCTGAGGACAGTGGGGGTGTTTTACACTTCACAGGGTGTATCTGACTCTGCATCATGATGTACACATTGTGTCAGTGAGTGTTTTAATATTAATCTGTGTTCTCTGTCAGTGTGTTAATATTACTGAGGACAGTGGGGGTGTTTTACACTTCACAGGGTGTATCTGTCTCTGGGTCATGATGTACACAGTGTGTCAGTGAGTGTTTTAATTTTAATCTGTGTTCTCTGTCAGTGTGTTAATATAACTGAGGACAGTGGGGGTGTTTTACACTTCACAGGGTGTATCTGACTGTGGGTCATGATATACACGGTGTGTCAGTGAGTGTGTTAATATTAATCTGTGTTCTCTGTCAGTGTGTTAATATTGCTGAGGACAGTGGGGGTGTTTTACACTTCACAGGGTGTATCTGACTGTGGGTCATGATATACACAGTGTGTCAGTGAGTGTGTTAATATTAATCTGTGTACTCTGTCAGTGTGCTAATATTACTGAGGACAGTGGGGGTGTTTTACACTTCACAGGGTGTATCTGACTGTGGGTCATGATATACACGGTGTGTCAGTGAGTGTGTTAATATTAATCTGTGAACTCTGTCAGTGTGTTAATATTACTGAGGACAGTGGGGGTGTTTTACACTTCACAGTGTTTATCTGACTGTGGGTCATGATATACACAGTGTATCAGTGAGTGTGTTAATATTAATCTGTGTTCTCTGTCAGTGTGTTAATATTGCTGAGGACAGTGGGGGTGTTTTACACTTCACAGGGTGTATCTGACTGTGGGTCATGATGTACACAGTGTGTCAGTGAGTGTGTTAATATTAATCTGTGTTCTCTGTCAGTGTGTTAATATTCCTGAGGACAGTGGGGGTGTTTTACACTTCACAGGGTGTATCTGACTCTGGGTCATGATGTACACAGTGTGTCAGTGAGTGTTTTAATATTAATCTGTGTTCTCTGTCAGTGTGTTAATATTACTGAGGACAGTGGGGGTGTTTTACACTTCACCGGGTGTATCTGACTCTGGGTCATGATGTACACAGTGTGTCAGTGAGTGTGTTAATATTAATCTGTGTTCTCTGTCAGTGTGTTAATATTACTGAGGACAGTGGGGGTGTTTTACACTTCACAGGGTGTATCTGACTGTGGGTCATGATATACACAGTGTGTCAGTGAGTGTGTTAATATTAATCTGTGTTCTCTGTCAGTGTGTTAATATTCCTGAGGACAGTGGGGGTGTTTTACACTTCACAGGGTGTATCTGACTCTGGGTCATGATGTACACAGTGTGTCAGTGAGTGTTTTAATATTAATCTGTGTACTCTGTCAGTGTGTTAATATTACTGAGGACAGTGGGGGTGTTTTACACTTCACAGGGTGTATCTGACTGTGGGTCATGATATACACAGTGTGTCAGTGAGTGTGTTAATATTAATCTGTGTTCTCTGTCAGTGTGTTAATATTCCTGAGGACAGTGGGGGTGTTTTACACTTCACAGGGTGTATCTGACTCTGGGTCATGATGTACACAGTGTGTCAGTGAGTGTTTTAATATTAATCTGTGTACTCTGTCAGTGTGTTAATATTACTGAGGACAGTGGGGGTGTTTTACACTTCACAGGGTGTATCTGACTGTGGGTCATGATATACACAGTGTGTCAGTGAGTGTGTTAATATTAATCTGTGTACTCTGTCAGTGTGTTAATATTACTGAGGACAGTGGGGGTGTTTTACTCTTCACAGTGTTTATCTGACTGTGGGTCATGATATACACAGTGTATCAGTGTGTGTGTTAATATTAATCTGTGTTCTTTGTCAGTGTGTTAATATTGCTGAGGACAGTGGGGGTGTTTTACACTTCACAGGGTGTATCTGACTGTGGGTCATGATGTACACAGTGTGTCAGTGAGAGTGTTAATATTAATCTGTGTTCTCTGTCAGTGTGTTAATATTCCTGAGGACAGTGGGGGTGTTTTACACTTCACAGGGTGTATCTGACTCTGGGTCATGATGTACACAGTGTGTCAGTGAGTGTTTTAATATTAATCTGTGTTCTCTGTCAGTGTGTTAATATTACTGAGGACAGTGGGGGTGTTTTACACTTCACAGGGTGTATCTGACTCTGGGTCATGATGTACACAGTGTGTCAGTGAGTGTTTTAATTTTAATCTGTGTTCTCTGTCAGTGTGTTAATATTACTGAGGACAGTGGGGGTGTTTTACACTTCACAGGGTGTATCTGACTGTGGTTCATGATATACACAGTGTGTCAGTGAGTGTGTTAATATTAATCTGTGTTCTCTGTCAGTGTGTTAATATTACTGAGGACAGTGGGGATGTTTTACACTTCACAGGGTGTATCTGACTGTGGGTCATGATATACACAGTGTGTCAGTGAGTGTGTTAATATTAATCTGTGTTCTCTGTCAGTGTGTTAATATTACTGAGGACAGTGGGGGTGTTTTGCACTTCACAGGGTGTATCTGACTGTGAGTCATGATATACACAGTGTGTCAGTGAGTGTGTTAATATTAATCTGTGTTCTCTGTCAGTGTGTTAATATTCCTGAGGACAGTGGGGGTGTTTTACACTTCACAGGGTGTATCTGACTGTGGGTCATGATATACACAGTGTGTCAGTGAGTGTGTTAATATTAATCTGTGTTCTCTGTCAGTGTGTTAATATTACTGAGGACAGTGGGGGTGTTTTACACTTCACAGGGTGTATCTGACTGTGGGTCATGATGTACACAGTGTGTCAGTGAGTGTGTTAATATTAATCTGTGTTCTCTGTCAGTGTGTTAATATTACTGAAGACAGTGGGGGTGTTTTGCACTTCACAGGGTGTATCTGACTGTGGGTCATGATATACACAGTGTGTCAGTGAATGTGTTAATATTAATCTGTGTTCTCTGTCAGTGTGTTAATATTCCTGAGGACAGTGGGGATGTATTACACTTCGCAGGGTGTATCTGACTGTGGGTCATGATATACACAGTGTGTCAGTGAGTGTGTTAATATTAATCTGTGTTCTCTGTCAGTGTGTTAATATTCCTGAGGACAGTGGGGGTGTTTTACACTTCACAGGGTTTATCTGGCTGTGAGTCATGACATACACAGTGTGTCAGTGAGTGTGTCAATATTAATCTGTGTTCTCTGTCAGTGTGTTAATATTACTGAGGACAGTGGGGGTGTTTTACACTTCACAGGGTTGATCTGACTGTGGGTCATGATGTACACAGTTTGTCAGTGAGTGTGTTAATTTTAATCTGTGTTCTCTGTCAGTGTGTTAATATTACTGAGGACAGTGGGGGTATTTTACACTTCACAGGGTGTATCTGGCTGTGGGTCATGATGTACACAGTGTGTCAGTGAGTGTGTTAATATTAATCTGTGTTCTCTGTCAGTGTGTTAATATTACTGAGGACAGTGGGGGTGTTTTACACTTCACAGGATGTATCTGACTGTGGGTCATGATTTACACAGTGTGTCAGTGAGTGTGTTAATATTAATCTGTGTTCTCTGTCAGTGTGTTAATATTCTTGAGGACAGTGGGGGTGTTTTACACTTCACAGGGTGTATCTGACTGTGGGTCATGACATACACAGTGTGTCAGTGAGTGTGTCAATATTAATCTGTGTTCTCTGTCAGTGTGTTAATATTACTGAGGACAGTGGGGGTGTTTTACACTTCACAGGGTTTATCTGACTGTGGGTCATGATGTACACAGTTTGTCAGTGAGTGTGTTAATTTTAATCTGTGTTCTCTGTCAGTGTGTTAATATTACTGAGGACAGTGGGGGTGTTTTACACTTCACAGGGTGTATCTGGCTGTGGGTCATGATGTACACAGTGTGTCAGTGAGTGTGTTAATATTAATCTGTGTTCTCTGTCAGTGTGTTAATATTACTGAGGACAGTGGAGGTGTTTTACACTTCATAGGGTGTATCTGACTGTGGGTCATGATATACACAGTGTGTCACTGAGTGTGTTAATATTAATCTGTGTTCTCTGTCAGTGTGTTAATATTCCTGAGGACAGTGGGGGTGTTTTACACTTCACAGGGTGTATCTGACTGTGGGTCATGATATACACAGTGTGTCAGTGAGTGTGTTAATATTAATCTGTGTTCTCTGTCAGTGTGTTAATATTACTGAGGACATTGGGGGTGTTTTACACTTCACAGGGTGTATCTGACTGTGGGTCATGATATGCACAGTGTGTCAGTGAGTGTGTTAATATTAATCTGTGTTCTCTGTCAGTGTGTTAATATTCCACCCTAGCCAAATCGCCCCTATCACTTTTTGCTCTCTCTCTCCCCCCACAACTCCTCTTGCACCTTCTCCTCCTTTGAGCTCATCACTTTGTTCCCCAAATCCCATCCCCCACTCCCATACACCATTCCCCGATACCACTACCCCCTAACACCCCTCCCTCACTCCCATACCCCACATCTCACCCAGCCACCCCTCTCCCACTCCCCTTCCCCTCTCCCCTCCCAACTTCCCTACTTCATTCCCCTCCCCCACTTCCCAACCCCACCCACAACCACACTCCCCTATCCCACTGCTTCCCCCACTGCCCTCCCTCACTCTCCTACCCCTCACCCCTCCCCCACTCCCCTCCCCAACTCCCCTCAACCGCTCCACTCCCCAACTCCATCACTATCGCCCCTCCCCCACTCCCCTCCCCCACTCCCCTCCCCAACTCCCCTCAACCGCTCCACTCCCCAACTCCATCACTATCGCCCCTCCCCCACTCCCCTCCCCCACTCCCCTCCGCCAATCCCCTCCGCCAATCCGCTCCCCCACTCCCCTCCACACTCCCCTCCCCAACTCCGCTCCCCTACACACCTCTTCCCTCCCCTCCCACACTACCCTCCCACACTCCCCAGCCCACTTCCCTCCCCCACTCCCCTACCCCATTCCTGCTGCCACTCCCCTACCTACTCCCCTTCCCCACTCCACTCCCCTCTCAATGCCTCCACTCCCCTACCGCACTCCCCTCCCCAGTCCCCTTACCACTCCACTCCCACACTCCCCTACATCATTCCCCTACCCCACTCCCCTACACCACTCCCATCCCCCACTCCCCTCCCACACTCCCCTTCCCTACTCCCTTCCCAAACTCCCCCTACCGAACTCCCCTCCCACACTCCCCGACCACACTCCCCTACCACGCTCCCCTCCCCCACTCCCCTCTCCCAGCCCTGACTCACCTACCGCACTCCCCTACCCCACTTCCTTTCCCCCACTCCCCACTCCCACTCCCTTCACCCACTCCCCTACCCCACGCCCATACCCCACTCCCCTCTCCCACTCCCTGTCCCCCACTCCCCTCCCCCACTCCCCTAACCCACTCCCCTACCCCACTCCCCTTTATCACTCCCCTACCAGACCCCCTGTCCCCCAATCCCTGTTCCCCCACTCCCTGTCCCCCACTCCCCTCCCCCACTCCCCTCCTCACTCTCCTACCCCACACTCCTCCCCCACTCCCCGCCACACTCCCCTCCCCAACTCCCCTCAACCGCTCCACTCCCCAACTCCACCAGCATCTCCTCTCCCCCACTCCCTTCCCCAACTCCCCTGCACCAATCCCCTCCACCAATCCCCTCCCCCAGACCCCTCCCCACTCCCCTCCCCAACTCCGCGCCCCTACTCCCCTCTCCGCTCCCCTCCCACTCTACCCTCCCTCACTCCCCAGCTCACTCCCTCCCGCACTCCCCTACCCCATTCCTGCCGCCACTCCCCTCCCCCACTCCCCTCCCCTACTCCACACCCGTCTCACTGCCCCACTCCCCTACCCCACTCCCCTCGCCAGTCCCCTTTCCACTCCACTCCCACCCACCCCTACATCACTGCCCTACCCCACTCCCCTACCCCACTCCCATCCCCCACTCCCTTACAACACACCCCTTCCCTACTCCCTTCCCACACTCCCCCTACCGAACTCCCCTCCCACACTCCCCGACTACACTCCCCTACCACACTCCCCTCCCCCACTACCCTCCCCCCACCCCAACTCACCTACCGCACTCCCCTACACCACTTCCTGTCCCCCACTCCCCTCCCCCACTCCCCTATATCACTCCCCTACCCCATTACCTATCCCCCACTCCCTGTCCCCCACTCCCCTCCCCCACTCCCCTACCCCACTCCCCTACCCCACTCCCCTCGACCACTCCCCTAATCCACCCCCCTATATCACTCCCCTACCCCACTCCCCCTGTCCCCCATTTCCTGTCCCCCACTCCCCTCCACAACTCACCTCCCCCACTCCCTACTCCACTCCCGCACCCCACTCCTTACCCCCACTCCTCTACCCAACTCCCCTCCCCAACTCCCCTCCCCAACTCCCCTCCCCCCTCCCCTCCCCCACTCCCCACCCAACTCATTACCCCACTCCCCTACCCCACACCCCTCACCAACTCCCTTACCACCAGCCCCTACTCCACTCCCCTACCAAACTCACCTCCCCCACTCCCCTGCACAACTCCCCTCCCTCACTTCCCTCCAGAACACCCCTCCCCATATCCCCCCAACAGCCCTCCCCCACCTCCCTCCCCCACACCCCTCCCCCACTCCCCTCCCCAACTCCTCTCCCCACTCCCCTCCCCCTCTCCCCGCCCCAGCTCCCCTCGTCCACTCCCCTCCCACATTAACTTCCCCCACTCTCCTCCCCACTCCCCTCCCCAACTAGCCTCCCCAACTCTGCTACCACACTCCCCTACCCCATTCGCTGAACCCACTCCCTTACCACACCCCACCACCAATCCCCTCCCCTACTCCGATCCACCACTCCGCTTCCCTCCACCTCTTCACTGCCCTCACCTAAGACAATCCCATCCTCCACTACCCTCCCCCACTCCCCACATCCTCACTCCCCTCCCCACTCCCCTTCCCTCCACCTCCTCACTGCGCTTCCCTATCCCACGCCCCTTTCCCACTCCCTACATCACTCCCCTCCCCCACTCCCCTCCCCCACTCCCCTCACAAACTCCCATACCTCACTACCCTCCCCTACTCCCGTACCCACCTCTCCTACCACACCCCTTCCCCACTCCCCTTCCCTCCACCTCCTCACTGCCCTCCACTACCCAACTCCTCGACCCTACACACATCCTCACTCCCCTCCCCACTCCCCTTCCCTCCACCTCCTCACTGCGCTCCCCGATCCCACGCCCCTTTCCCACTCCCTGCATCACTCCCCTCCCCCATTCCCCTCCCCCATTCCCCTCACCAACTCCCCTCACCCACTCCCCTACATCACTCCCCTACCCCATTCCTTGTCGCCCACTCCCCTCTCCCACTCCCCTCTGCCACTCCCCTAACGCAGTCGCCTTTCCCATTCCCCTACCTCACTCCCCTCCCCCACTCCCCTCTCCCACTCCCCTCCCCCACTCCTCACACCAACTCCCCTCACCCACTCCCCTACATCACTCCCCTACCCCACCCCTTGTCCCCCACTCCCCTCTCCCACTCCCCGCTCCCACTCCCCTAACGTACTCCCCTACCCCACACCCCTGCCTTACTCCCCTCCCCCACTCCCCGCCCCAACTCCCCTCCCCATTCCCATCCACCACTATTCTACCCCACTCCTCTCCCCTACTCCACTCCCCTCTCCCCACCCCCACGGACCTATGCCACTCCCCTACCCCACTCCCTCTCCCCCACTCCCCTCCCTCCCCTCCCACACTCCATACCCCACTCCCCTACCCCACACCCCTACCCCACTCTATACCCCCACTCCCATCCCCAACTCCCCTCCCCACTCCCCTACCCCACTCTCACACCCCACTACACTCCCCCACTCCTCTCACACACTCCCCTCCCCCTCTCCTCTCCGCAACTCCCCGCAACCACCTCTCCCCATGCCCCTCCCCCACTCACTTCCCCCACTCCCCTACCGCGGTCCCCTATCCAACCCTCCCCAACTCCCCTTCCCAACTACCATCCCCAACTCTCCTCCCCCACTCCCCCACCAATTCCCATACCCAACTCCCCTGCACCACTTACCACCCCACTCCCTTCCCCCACACCCCTTCTCAACTCCCCTCCCTCACTCCCCTCCCCAACTCCACTCCCCAACTCCCCTCCCATACTACACTCCCCCACTGTCCTCCTCAACTCCCCGCACTAACTTCCATACCCGACTCCCCTACTCCACTCCCCTCCTTCACTCCCCTTCTCACATCCTCCCCATCTCCCCTCCCTCACTCCCCTCCCTCAATTCCCTCCCTCTTTCCCCTCCCCCACTCCCCTACCCCACTCCCCTACCCCATCCCGTACCCCACACCCCTACCCGACACCCCTACCCCACTCCCCACCCCCACTCCCATCCCCAATTCCCCACCCTCACTCCCCTCACTCACTCCCCTGCCCCTCTCCGCTCACCCACTCCTCTCCCGAACTCTCCATCCCCACCCCCCTCACCAACTCCCATACCCAACTCCCATGCTCCACATCCCACCCTACTCCCCACCCCACTCCCCTCCCCACGCCCCTCCCCCATTCCACTCCCCTCTCCCCTCCCCCACGGACCTTTGCCACTCCCCTACCCAACTCCCAGTCCCCCACTCCCCTCCCTCATTCCCCTCCCCCAGTCCCCTTCCCCACTCCCCTACTGCACACCCATACCCCACTCCTCACACCCACTCCCATACCCAACAAGCCTCCCCCACTCCCCTACCGCACACCTGCACCCTACTACACTCCCCTCCCCCTCTCCTCTCCGCAACTCCCCGCAACTACTCCGCTCCCCAACCCCTGCCGCAACTCCCCTCCCCCACTGTACTACCCCACTCCTCTACCCCACTCCCCTCCCCAACTCCCCTCCCCCAACACTCCTCCCGCACTTCCCTCACAATCTCCCATACCCCACTCCCCTACTCCACTCCCCGACAGCACTCCCCTACCCCAATCCCCTACACCACTCCACTCTCCTAACCCACTCCCTTCCCCCACTCCCTTCCCCCACTCCCTTCCCCCACTCGCTTCCCCCACTCGCTTCCCCCACTCCCCTACCCCCACTCCCCTACCCCCATTCCCCTACCCCACTCCGCTACCCCACTCCCTGACACCACATCCCTACCGCAGTCCGCTCCCCAACTTTCCTACCCCACTCCCCTCCCCTCCACCTCCTCACTGCCCTCCACTACCCAACTCTCCTAACCCACACACCTCCCCCACTCTACTCCCCAACTCCCCTTCCCTCCACTCCCCTCCCCTCTCCCTGCCCCCACTCACTTACGCCACTCCCCTACCCCATTCACTGTCCCCCACTCCCCTCCCACATTCCCCTACCGCACTCACAAACCCCAATCCCCTCTCCCACTCCTCCACCCGACTCCCCTCCCCCTCTCCTCTCCTCTCCGCATCTCCCCTTCCCCACTCCTCTCCCACACTCCCTGCCTCAACTCCCGTCTCTCACTCCCCTAAACAACTCCCCTTCCCCCTCCCCTCCCCCACTCCCCTCCCCCACTCCCATCCCCCACTCCCCTATCCCACTCCCCTATCCCACTCCCCTCCCCCACTCCCCTCCCTCACTTCCCTCGTCAACTCCCCTCCCTCACTCCCCTCCGCCAACTCCCCTCCGCCAACTCCCCTCCCCCAACTCCCCTCCCCCAACTCCCCTCCCCCACTCCCCTCTCCTCTACTCCCCAAATCTCCTCCCCCAATTCCTGTCCGCCACTCACCTTCACAAACCCCCTCCCCCGCTCCCCTCCCCCGCCCCCTCCCCACCCCCTCCCCCGCTCCCCTCCCCTCCCCCACTCCCGTCCACCATTCCGCATCCCTGCACCTCCTCACTGCCCACCGTACCCCACTCCCCTCCCCCACTCCCCTACCCCATTCCACTCCCCTTCCCTCCAAATCCTCACTGCCCTCCCCTACACCACGCCCCTACCCCACTCTACACCCCCACTCCCCCACCGCACTCCCCTCCACAACTCCCCTACTCCACTCCCCTACCCCACTCCCCGTCACCACACCCTTACCCCACTCCGCTACCCCACTCCCTGACATCACATCCCTACCGCAGTCCGCTCCACAACTTTCCTACCCCACTCCCTTCCCCTCCACCTCCTCACTGCCCTCCACTACCCAACTCTCCTAACCCACACACCTCCCCCACTCCACTCCCCAACTCCCCTTCCCTCCACTCCCCTCCCCTCTCCCTGCCCCCACTCACTTACGCCACTCCCCTACCCCATTCACTGTCCCCCACTCCCCTCCCACACTCCCCTACCGCACTCACAAACCCACTCCCCTCTCCCATTCCTCCACCCGACTCCCCTCCCCCTCTCCTCTCCTCTCCGCATCTCCCCTTCCCCACTCCTCTCCCACACTCCCTGCCTCAACTCCCGTCTCTCACTCCCCTAAACAACTCCCCTTCCCCCTCCCCTCCCCCAATCCCCTCCCCCACTCCCATCCCCCATTCCCTATCCAACTCCCCTATCCCACTCCCCTCCCCCACTCCCCTCCCTCACTTCCCTCGTCAACTCCCCTCCCTCACTCCCCTCCGCCAACTCCCCTCCGCCAACTCCCCTCCGCCAACTCCCCTCCCCCAACTCCCCTCCCCCACTCCCCTCCCCCACTCCCCTCTCCTCTACTCCCCAAATCTCCTCCCACAACTCCTGTCCGCCACTCACCTTCACAAACCCCCTCCCCCGCTCCCCTCCCCCGCCCCCTTCCCACCCCCTCCCCGCTCCCCTCCCATCCCCCACTCCCGTCCACCATTCAGCATCCCTGCACCTCCTCACTGCCCACCGTACCCCACTCCCCTCCCCCACTCCCCTCCCCCACAACCCTACCCCACACCCCTACTCCACACCACTAGCCCACTCCGCTTTCCACATCCCCTCCCCCGCTCCCCTCCCCCACTCCCCCACTCCCCTCCCCCACTCCCCACCCCCACTCCCCTCCCCCACTCCCCTCCCCCACTCCCCTATCCCACTCCACTTTCCCACTCCCCGACCCGACTCCCCTTCCCCACATCCCTTCCCCCACATCCCTTCCCTCCAAATCCTCACTGCCCTCCCCTACACCACTCCCCTCCCCACTCCCTTTTCCTCCACCTCCTCACTGCCCTCCCCTCCCCCACTACCCTCCTCCACTCCCCTCCCCTACTCCCCTTCCTTCTCCTCCACAATGCCCTCCCCTACCCAACTCCCCTACGCCACTGCCCTGCCCACTCCCTACACAACTCCCCTTCACCCCACCTTCTCTCTGCCCTCCCCTCCCCCACTCCCCCACTCCCCTACACAACTCCCCCACTCCCCTACACCACTCCCCTCCCTCACTCCCCTACCCGACTTCCTTCCACCAGTCCCCAATCCCACTCCCCTCCCCTCCCCAACTCCCCGCCCCAACTCCCCTCCCCCACTCCCCTCCCCCACTCCCCTCCCCACTCCCCCACTCTCCCACATCCCACCCCCAAATCCCCTCCCCCACTCCTCTGCACCTCTCCCCGACCCCACTCTCCTCACAATTCCCCTGTCACACTCCCCTCCAAAACTCCCCTCCAAAACTCCCCTCCCCCACTCTCTAACTCCCCTCCCCCACTCCCATCCCCCGCTACCCTCCGCCACTCCCCTCCCCCACTCCCCTCCCCCACACCCGTGCCCCACACCCCTGCCCCACACCCCTACCCCACTCCACTACCCCACTCCGCTACCCCACTCCCGTCCCCAATTACCTACCTCACTCCCCTCCCATACTCCCCTACCCACCTCGCCTTCCCCACTCCCCTTCCCCACTCCCCTTCCCCACTCCCCTTCCCCACTCCCCTTCCCTCCACCTCCTCACTGCACTCCAGTCCCCAACTCCCCTACCCCACACACCTCCCCCAGCCCCTCCCTCACTCCACTTCTCTCCACATCCTCACTGTGCTCCAGTCCCCAACTCCCCTACCCCACATACCTCCCCCACGCCCCTCCCCCTCTCTCCTCCCCCTTTCTCCTCCCCCTCTCATCTCCTTCCCCACTCCTCTACCGCACTCCTCTACCCCACTCCTCTACCCCAAGTACCCTCCCCAAGTCCCCTCCCCAGGTCCCCTTCCCAGGTCACCTCCCCAACTCCCCTCACCATCTCCCCTTACCCCACTCCCCTCCCTCACTCCCATTCCTCACTCCCCTATCCTACTCCCCTCCCGCACACCCCTCCCGCTCTCCCCTCCCCGCTCCCCTCCCCCGCTCCCCTCACACACTCCCCTCCCCCACTCCCCTCCCCACCTCCCCTCCCCCACTCCCCTCCCCCACACCCCTTCCCCAACTCCCCTCCCCACACTCCCCTCACCCCCCTCCCCACACCCCACTCCCCCACACCACTCCACTCCCCCACTCCACTCCCCCACCCCACTCCCCCACTCCACTACCCCCCCACTCCCCTCCCCAACTCTCCTCCCCAATCCCCTCCCCGACTCCCCTCCCCCTCTCACCTGCCCCTCTCCACTACCCCACTCCCCTCCCGTCCACCACTCCGCTTCCCTGCACCTCCTCACTGCCCTCCCCTACAACACTCCCATCCCCCACTCCACTCCCCAACTCTCCTATCTCACACCCCTTCCCCACTCCCCTTCCCTCCACCTCCTCACTGCCCTCCACAACCCAACTCCCCTACCCCACACACCTCCCCCACTCCCCTATCCCACTCCCCTATGCCACTCCCCTATCCCACTCCACTTTCCCACATCCCTACCCCACTCCCCTAACTCACTCCGCTCCCCAACTCCACTACCCCCTCCCCTAGCCACCCCCTCCCACACACCCCTCCCCCCCACACTCCCCTCCCCCCACTCCAGTCCACCTCTGCGCTTCCCTGCCACTCTTCACAGCCCTCTCCTGCCACACTCCCATCACCCACTACCCTCACGCACTCCCCTACCGCACTCCACTCCCCCACTTCCCACAACAACTCCACTACCCCATTCCAAATCACCACACCCCTACCCCACTCCCCTATCCCACTCGTTACCGCACTCCCCTACCGCACTCCCCTTCCCCACTCCGCTCCACCACTCCCCTCCCCCACTCCCCTCCCCCACTCCCCTAACTCACTCCACTCCCCCACTCCCCTCCCCCACCCCACGCACGTCATCCACTCCCCTACCCCGATTACCCTACCTCACTCCCCTCCCCACTCCCCTACTAGACTCCCCTACCTCACTCACATAACACACACCCCTCGCCCACTCCCCTCCCCCAATACACTATCCCACTCCCCTTCCCTCCAAATCCTCACTGCCCTCCCCTACACAACGCCCCTACTCCACTCCACACCCCCACTCCCCTACCGCACTCCCCTATCGCACTCCACGACCGCACTCCCCTCCACCACTCCCCTTCCACACTCCCCTCCCTCACTACCCTCCCCCACTAACCTCCCCAACTACCTTCCCCAACTTCCTCCCCAACTCCCCTCCCCAACTCCCCACCCCAACTCCCCACCCCAACTCCCCTTCCACACTCCCCTTCCACACTCCCCTCCTACACTCCCCTCCCACATTTCCCTCCCACGCTCAACTCCCCCACTCAACTCCCCCACTCAACTCCCCAACTCCCCTACCCGACTACCCTCCCCAACTCCCCCCAACTCCCCTCCCCCTACTCCCCACCCCCACTCCCATCCCCCACTCCCCTCTCCCACTCCCCTCCCCCCACTCCCCTCTGTCTCTCCTCACCGCATCTCCCCTTCCCCACTCCTCTGCCACACTCCATGCCTCAACTCCCCTCCCCCACCCCCCTAAACCACTCCCCTTCCCCCTCCCCTCGCCAACACCCTCCCCCACTCCCCTCCCTCAATCCCCTCGTTAACTCCCCTCCCTCACTCCCATCCCTCACACCCCTCCCCCACTTCCCTACCCCACTCCACTCCCCAACTTCCCTACCCCACTCCCCTCCCCAACTCCCCTCCCCAACTCCCCTCCCCATCTCCCCTCCCCACTCCCCTCCCCCACTCCCCTACCCCACTCCCCTCTCCCACTCCACTCCCAAAATCCACTCCCCCAACTCCTCTCCGCCCACTCACTTCCCCCGCTCCCCTCCCCCACACCCCTCCCCCACTCCCGTCCACCACTCCGTATCCCTGCACCTCCTCACTGCCCTCCCGTACCCCACTCCCCTCCCCCACTCCCCTCCCCACTCCCCTCCCCATTCCCCTCCCTCACTCCCCTGCCCCATACCCCTACCCCTACCCCACTCCGCTCCCCAACTCCCCTACCTCTCTCCCCTCTCCCTCCCCCACTCCCCTCCCCCACTCCCCTTCCCCACTCCCCTTCCCCACTCCACTTTCCCACTCCCCGACACCACTCCCCTTACCCACATCCCTTCCCTCCAAATCCTCACTGCCCTCCCCTACACCACTCCCCTCCCCCACTCCCTTTTCCTCCACCTCCTCACTGTCCTCCAATCCCCTCCCCTACTCCCCTTCCTTCTCCTCCACACTGCCCTCCCCTACCCAACTCCCCTACGCCACTGCCCTGCCCACTCCCCACGCCACTCCCCTTCACTCCACCTCCTCACTGCCCTCCCCCACTTCCACCAGTCCCCAACCCCACTCCCCTCCCCAACTCCCCTCCCCCTCACACCACCCCCAGATCCCTCCCCAACTCCCCTCCCCAACTCCCCTCACCCACTCCCCTCCCCCACTCCCAAACACCCCACCCCCAAATCCCCTCCCCCACACCCCTGCACCTCTCCCCTACCCCACTCTCCTCCCAATTCCCCTATCACACTCCCCTCCAAAACTCCCCTCCCCCAATTCCCAACTCCCCTCCCCACTCCCATCCCCCGCTACCCTCCGCCACTCCCCTCCCCCAAACCCCTACCCCACACCCCTGCCCCACACCCCTGCCCCACTCCACTACCCCACTCCACTACCCCACTCCACTACCCCACTCCAGTCCCCAATTACCTACCTCACTCCCCTCCCATACTCCCCTAGTCACCTCTCCTACCCCACTCCCCTTCCCCACTCCCCTTCCCTCCACCTCCTCACTGCACCCCGGTCCCCAACTCCCCTACCCCAAACACCTTCCCCAGGCCCCTCCCTCACTCCACTTCTCTCCACATCCTCACTGTGCTCCAGTCCCCAACTCCCCTACACCACACATCCCCCACTCCCCTACATCACTCCCCTACATCACTCCCCTACATCACTCCCCTCCCCCACTCCACTCCCCTCCCCCACTCCCCTCCCCCTCTCCCCTCCCCCTCTCCCCTCCCCCTCTCTCCTCCCCCTCTCTCCTCCCCCTCTCATCTCTGCAAAACTCCTTCCCCACTCCTCTACCCAACTCCTCTACCCCACTCCTCTAGCCCACTCCGCTACCCCAAGTCCCCTCCCCAAGTCCCCACCCCAAGTCCCCTCCCCAAGTCCCCTCCCCAAGACCCCTCCCCATGTCCCCTCCCCATGTCCCCTCCCCATGTCCCCTCCCCAGGTCCCCTCCCCAGCTCCCCTCCCCATCTCCCCGCACTATCTACCCTCACCATCTCCCCTCACTATCTCCCCTCACCATCTTGCCTCACCAACTCCCCTTCCCCCACTCCCCTCCTCCCACTCCCCTCCCGCACTCCCCTCCCGCACACCCCTTCCGCTCTGCCCTCCCCCGCTCCCCTCCCCCACTCCCCTCCCCCACTAACCACCCTCACATCCCTCCCCACTCCACGCCCACACTCCACGCCCCCACTCCACTCCCACACTCCACTCCCAGACCGACTCCCCTCCCCAACTTTCCTCCCCCAATCCCCTCCCCGACTCCCCTCCCCCTCTCCCCTGCCCCTCTCCACTACCCGACTCCCCTCCCGTCCACCACTCCGCTTCCCTGTACCTCCTCATAGCCCTCCCCTACAACACTCCCATCCCCCACTCCGCTCCCCAACTCTCCTACCTCACACCCCTCCCCCAATCCCCTTCCCTCCACCTCCTCACTGCCCTCCACAACCCAACTGCCCTACCCCACACACCTCCCCCACTCCCCTATCCCACTCCCCTTCCCTCCACCTCCTCACTGCGCTTCCCTATCCCACTCCCCTATCCCACTCCCCTATCCCACTCCACTTTCCCACTTCCCTACCCCACTCCCCTAACTCACTCCGCCCCCCAACGCCACTACCCCACTCCCCGACCCCACACCACGACCCCACACCCCGACCCCACTCCCTGACCCCACACCCCTACCCCACACCCCGACCCCACACCCGACCCCACTCCCCTAAACAGCACCCCTACCCCACTCTCCTCCCACACTCTCCACCCCCAGTCTCCTCCCCCACTCTCCTCCCCCACTCTCCTCCCCCACTCTCCTCCCCCACTCTCCTACCCCACTCCCCGCCCCACTCCCTAACCATCTCCCCTACCCCACACCCCTACTCCACTCCCCTCTCCCACACCCCTCCCCCACACCCCTCCCCCACTCCCATCCCCCACTCCCCTCCCTCACTCCCCTACCCCACTACCGTCCCAACTACCCTCCCCAACTACCCTCCCCAACTCCCCACCCCAACTCCCCTTCCACACTCCCCTTCCACACTCCCCTTCCTCACTCCCCTACCCCACTACCCTCACCAACTACCCTCCCCAACTACCATCCCCAACATACCCTCCCCAACTCCACACCCCAACACCCCACCCCAAGTCCCCTTCCACACTCCCCTTCCACACTCCCCTTCCACACTCCCCTCCCACACTCCCTTCCCACACTCAACTCCCCCACTCAACTCCCCCACTCAACTCCCCAACTCCCCTACCTCACCCCCTACCCCACTCCCCTCCCCAACTCCCCTCCCCCTACTCCCCTCCCCCCACTCCCCTCCCCCCACTGCCCTCCCCCACTCCTCCACCCCACTCCCCTCTGCCTCTCCTCTCCGCATCTCCCCTTCCCCACTCCTCTCCCACACTCCCTGCCTCAACTCCCCTCCCCCACCCCCTAAACCACTCCCCTTCCCCCTCCCCTCCCCCACACCCCACCCCCCACTCCCCTCCCCCACTCCCCTCCCTCAATCCCCTCGTCAACTCCCCTCCCTCACTCCCCCTCACACCCCTCCCTCACTCCCCTCCCCCACTTCCCTACCCCACTCCTCTCCCCAACTCCCCTCCACAACTCCCCTCCCCCACTCCCTCCCCCACACCCCACACCTGCTCCCCTCCCCTGCCCCCCTCCCCCGCTCCTGTCCACCACTCCGTATCCCTGCACCTCCTCACTGTGCTCCCGTACCCCACTCCCCTCCCCCACTCCCATCCCCCACTCCCCTCCCCCACACCCCTACCCCACACCCCTACACCACTCCGCTCCCCAACTCCCCTACCCCTCTCCCCTCCCCCCTCCCCCACTCCCCTCCCCCACTCCCCTTACCCGCATCCCTTCCCTCCAAATCCTCACTGCCCTCCATGCACCACTCCCCTCACCCAATCCCTTTTCCTCCACCTCTTCACTGTCCTCCAATCCCCTCCCCTACTCCCCTTCCTTCTCCTCCACACTGCCCTCCCCACCACACTCCCATCCCCCACTCCGCTCCCCAACTCTCCTACCTCACACCCCTCCCCCACTCCCCTTCCCTCCACCTCCTCACTGCCCTCCTCAACACAACTCCCCTACCCCACACACCTCACCCACTCCACTCACCCACTCCCCTTCCCTCCACCTCCTCACTGCGCTCCCCTATCCCACTCCCCTATCCCACTCCACTATCCCACTGCCCTATCCGACTCCACTTTCCCACTTCCCTACCCCACTCCCCTAACTCACTACCCTCCCCAACACCATTACCCCTCTCCACTCCACCATTCCCCTAATCCCCTCCCCTAGCCCACTCCGTCCCACACTCCCCTTCCCCCACTCCAGTCCACCTCTGCGCTTCCCTGCACCTCTTCACTGCCCTCCCCGACCACACTCCCATCCCTCACTACCCTCACGCACTCCCCTACCCCACTCCCCTACCGTACTCCACTAGCGCACTCCACTAGCGCACTCCACTACCGCACCCCCTCCACCACTCCCCTACCCCACTCCCAATCACCACACACCAACCCCACTCCCCTACCCACTCACCTCCCCCACTCCGCTAACCCACTCCCCTCCCCACTCCCCTCCCCCGCTCCCCCTCCCCCGCTCCCTGACACCACACCGGCTCCCCCACTCCCCTCACCCACTCCCCTCCCCCACTCCGCCCCACAACCCTCCCCCTTTCCCCTCCCCCACACCCCTCGCCCACTCCACTCCCGACACTCCTCCCCCACTCCACTCCCCTCCCCCAATCCCCTCCCCCTCACCCCTCCCCCACTCCCCTCCCCCACTCTCCTCCCGTCCAACACTCCACTTCCCTGCACCTCGTCACTGCCCTCCCCTACCACACGCCCATCCCCCACTCCGCTCCCCAACTCTCCTGCCTCACACCCCTTCCCCACTGCCCTTCCCTCCATCTCCTCACTGCCCTCCTCAACCCAACTCCGCTACCCCACACACATCACCAACTCGACTCACCCACTCCCCTTCCCTCCACCTCCTCACTGCGCTCCCCTATCCCACTCCCCTATCCCACTCCCCTATCTCACTCCACTATCCCACTCCCCTATCCGACTCCACTTTCCCACTTCCCTACCCAACTCCCCTAACTCACTCCCCTCCCCAACTCCAGTACCCCTCTCCACTCCACCATTCCCCTACCCCCCTCCTCTAGCCAAACCCTCCCACACTCACCTCCCCCCACACCAGTCCACCTCTGCGCTCCCCTGCATCTCTTCACTGCCCTCCCCTAACACACTCCCATCCCCCACTACGCTCCTTCATTCCCCTACGCCACTCCCCTACCGCACTCCACCCCCCCACTCCCCTACCGCACTCCCCTCCACAACTCCCCTACAGCACTCCAAATCACTACACCACTCCTCTCCCCCACTCCCTACCTCAACTCCCCTCCCCACTCCCCTAAACCACTCCCCTTCCCACTCCCCTCCCCCACTTCCCTCCCCCACTCCCCTCCCCCACCCCCCTCCCCCACACCCATCACAAACTCCCCTACCCCACTCCCCTACTCCGCTCCTCTCCCACACTCCCCTCCCCCACTCCGCTCCCCCACTCCCCTCCCCCACGCCCTCCGCCACACTCCTACCACACTCTACTCCCTCACTCACCTCCCCAACTCCCCTCCCCCGCTCCCCTCCCACACTAACCTCCCACACACCCCTTCCCACTCCCCTCCCCTCCGACACTCCCCTCGTCCTCTCTCCACCGCCACTCTCCTCCCGAACACCCCTCCCCACTTCCCGCCCCCACCTCCTCCCCCACTCCACTCTCCTCCCCCACTCCCGTCCACCACTCCGCATCCCTGCACCTCCTCACTGCCCTCCCGTACCACACTCCCCTCCCCCACTCCCCTACTCCAATCTCATACCCACTCCACTCCCCCACTCTCTTACCCCACTCCACTCCCCCACTCCCATACATCACTCCCCTCCACAACTCCCCTACCCCGCTCCCCTACCCCACTCCCCCACTCCCCCACTCCGCACCCCCTCTACGCACCCCCACTCCGCACTCCCCTCATCCACTACCCTACCCAATCCCACTACCCCACTCCCATCCCCCATTCCCCTCCCCCACTCCCCTACCCCACTCCCCTCCCCCACTCCCCTACCCCACTCCCCTACCCCACTCCCCTACCGCACTCCACTACCGCTCTCCACTCCCCCACTCCCCTATCGCACTCCCCTTCCGCACTCCCCTTCACATCTCCCCGATCCCACTCCCCGACCCCACTCCCCGACCCCACTCCCCGGCCCCTCTCCCCGGCCCCACTCCCCAGCCCCACTCCCCAGCCCCACGCCCCAACCCCACTCCCCAGCCCCACTCCCCAACCCCACTCCCCAACCCCACTCCCCTCCCCCACTCCCTGACACCACACGCGCTGCCCCACTCCCCTTCCCCACTCCCCTCCCCCACTCCCCTCCCCTGCCCCAGTCCCCTGCTCCACTCCCCTGCTCCACTCCCATGATCCACTCCCCTGCCCTACTCCCCTGCCCCACTCCCCTGCCCCACTCCCCTGCCCCACTCTGCTACCCCACTCTGCTACCCCACTCCGCTCCCCCACTCCGCTCCCCCACTCACCTCCCCAACGCAGTCCGCTCCCCAACTTTCCTAGCCCACTCCCCTCCCCTCCACCTCCTCACTGCCTTCCACTACCCAACTCTCCTACCTCACACACCTCCCCCACTCCACTCCACAACTCCCATTCCCTCCACACCCCTCCCCCACTCCACTCCCCTCTCCAAGCCCCCACTCACTGACGCCACTCCCCTACCCATTCCCTGTCCCTCACTCCCCACCCTCACTCCCCTACCGCACTCACAAACCCCACTCCCCTCTCCCACTCCTCCACCCCAACTCCCCTCCCCAACGCCCCTCCCTCGCTCCCCTCCCCGCTCCCCTCCGTCACACCACTCCCCCGCTCCCCTCCCCCGCTCCTCTCCCCCACTCCCCTCCCCCACACCCCTCGTCAACTCCCCTCCCCCACTACCCTCCCCCACTCCCCTACTCCGCTCCCGTAACCCACTCCCCACCCCACCCCCCTCGTCAACCCCCTCCCCCACTCCCCTCCACCACTCCCCTCCCCAACTCCATTCCGCCACTCTCCTCCCACACTCTACTCCCTCTCTCACCTCCCCAGATCCCCTCCCCGCTCCACTCCCCCGCTCCCCTCCCCCGCTCCCCTCCCACACTAACCTCCCCCACACCCCTCCACACTCCGCTCCCCTCAGACACTCCCCTCCCCCTCCCTCCTCCGCCACTCTCCTCCCCAACACCCCTCCCCAACTCTCCTCCCCCACTCTACTCCCCCACTCTCCTCCCCCACTCCGCTCCCCCACTCCCCTACACAACTCTCCTCCCCAATCCGCATCCCTGCACCTCCTCACTGCCCACCCGTACCACACTCCTCACCCCCACTCCACTCCCCCACTCTACACCCCCACTCCACTCCCCCACTCCACTCCTCCTCTCCTCACACCCCATCCCCTCCACCACTCCTCTACCCCACCCCACTCCCCTACCCCACTCCCCTACCCCACTCCCCTCCCCCACTCCACACCCCCACTCCAATACCTAATTCCCATCCACAACTCCCCTACCCCACTCCCCTACCCCACTCCGCTCCCCAAATCCGCTCCCCAACTCCACTCCCGACACCCCTCCCCAACTCTCCTACCTCACATCCCTCCCCCACTCCCCTTCCCTCCACCTCCTCACTGCCCTCCACAATCCAACTCCCCTACCCCACACACATCCCCAACTCCAGTCACCCACTGCCCTTCCCTCCACCTCATCACTGCGCTCCCCAATCCCATTCCCCTATCCCACTCCGCTATCCCACCACGTCCCACACTCACCTCCCCCCACTCCAGTCCACCTCTGCGCTTCCCTGCACCTCTTCACTGCCCTCCCCTACCACACTCCCATCCCTCACTACCCTCACGCACACCCCTACCCCACTCCCCTACACCACTCCCCTACCCCACTCCCCTACCGTACTCCAGTAGCGCACTCCACTCCTGCACTCCCCTCCACCAATCCCCTACCCCACTCCCCATCACTACACACCAACCCCACTCCCCTACCCCACTCACCTCCCCCACTCCGCTAACCCACTCCCCTCCCA